>NC_037682.1:22916698-23157254 GCF_003255815.1 Theropithecus gelada | reverse complement strand
ATATACCCAAAGGATTATAAATTATGCTGCTATAAAGACACATGCACACGTATGTTTATTGCGGCACTATTCACAATAGCAAAGACTTGGAATCAACCCAAATGTCCATCAGTGACAGATTGGATTAAGAAAATGTGGCACATATACACCATGGAATACTATGCAGCCATAAAAAAGGATGAGTTTGTGTCCTTTGTAGGGACATGGATGCAGCTGGAAACCATCATTCTTAGCAAACTATCACACGAACAGAAAACCAAACACCGCATGTTCTCACTCATAGATAGGAACTGAACAATGAGATCACTTGGACTCAGGAAGGGGAACATCACAAACCGGGGCCTATCATGGGGAGGGGGGAGGGGGGGAGGGATTGCATTGGGATTTATACCTGATGTAAATGACGAGGTGATGGGTGCAGCACGCCAACATGGCACAAGTATACATATGTAACAAACCTGCACGTTATGCACATGTACCCTACAACTTAAAGTATAATAATAATAAATAAATTAAAAAAAAAAAGAAAATTTGATGCAAAAAAAAAAAAAAAAAGAAATTATTGGTCAGAAAAAATACTCCTTGCAGCCAAAATCCTAAGGTCTACACTTCACACTAGCAAGACATTCATTTGATTATGGCAATAATTATAGCTCCCTTCTTTCTTGCTGTTAACACTACTGCTACTTCCTGATTCCAAATATAAGGCCTCAACCCCATGTTTCTTCATAACTAGCAAATTTGTGTTGGGATTTTGTACCCTCTCACTCCCATTACGGTTCCATAACTTTACATGGGTAACTGGGGATCATCAACAAAACAGCACCATGCTCCCCTATATCCATTCTTCTTATGAGAACTTCACACAGTGAAGCTCATCTGAGGGGTCCTTGTGCCATTACTCCACTAAATATCTTATTAATAATTAGAGACTTTTAAGAATGACCCCTAATCACCATTTTGCATGTGAAAGAGCAAGCCAAACAGAAAGTAATTGTATTCCTCTAAATAATGAATCGAGTTACTGTGTGGTTGTACTGGATGCTATTAACGACCTCTACCATGTATGCTCTCTATTCTGTTCCAACTCTCAGCTCACACTGATATCTATCAATATTGCCCTCTAGCTGCCTCCCAAAATGAATTGGTTCAGAACAGTTGTAGAGAATAGAGACACAAGGCACAGATCGAAGAACACTACTTTAGATACCCCTTGTTCCTACTAAATGATCACATTTGTTTAACGTATCTCAAGGTCTCATCATTTTAGAGATCCTACCTTTATCCAAATGCCTGGTACACCACAGGCCTTTGTGTTTTTCATTTTTCCATTCCTTCTGTGTAGCAATGTTTTGAGGTACCTAGCAAGCTCCTTCATGTCCTCGAAGTTCCAGAACAAATAAAAACTCTTCTCTGAAGCTATTCTCTATTTACATAGTCTAAGGTGACGCATTCAACATATTGAATACTATAGAATTTGGTGTGCACATCAACCATTATCACATCCTGTCGCTTCTATTTTTATGTGTCTTTTTTTTTCTTAATTGAGAAGTCATCTCTTAAAGAAAGAGATTTTTGTTTCAATGTTTTCTTTGTATCAGTGCCTAGATCAACATGAATGTCCTCTCTATGTTGAACGAGATTAGAATTCATTTCAAGTTTGCTTTTAGCTTCATATCTAATTTACCAAGGTCTCTATCCAATATGTCCATAATGACTTTTGGACTAGAGATACTCGGTTCTCCACTTGCACTCCACCAGCTCATTCCATTAAACACGAAACCAATCTAGAATAGCTGCTCTAAGAAATTAAACTCTACCACTTCTCATTCTAATAAAAAAAATCCTAGAAACTCTGCAGTCTTCAAGGGGGCTATTCACATATGTATGGGTGTTTTTTAATGAAGAAAAATAAATAATTGCTTTTCTTAATTAGGCCCACATAGCTGAGTCTGCCACTGCTAAATACATGGCTATATTATTTTAGTGCTTGGATAAAAGAAAATAAAACTCTTGAGTTTCTAATCTACCTTGCTAATAAGGGTGAGGCTTTCATTTTTTAAAAGGCCCAAACAATGAGAGTATTCTGAATAGAACATTTAACATTAGGGTTCTGAGATGCTTCTCACAAAGTAATTCTGATTTGAAGGCAGATGTAGTCTAAGAAAAAAATCCTCATCCAATTTCCCTTTGTCAAGCTTCTTTGTAAAATATATTTAACTGTAATCAAAGGGGAAAATAGACATTAAATAGAGGAACAAAGACTGAGATGTATATTGTTCATCCAAGAATTCATTCAATCAACAAATTCCTTGAAATAATCTACTAGAAAGTAAAGAGAAAGAAAATCTACTTTAAAAAATAGAATAAAACTCATTTAATTTTGCAATTACCTTATACATCCATTAGATTCTTTTATAAATCTGAGATGCATTGTTAGATCGTGTAGATGCTATTTTTATTTTATTTTATTTTATTTTTTGAGATGGAGTCTCTCTCTGTCACCCAGGTTCTTAGAGTGCAGTGGCGCGATCTTCACTCACTGCAAGCTCCGCCTCCCGGGTTCACGTCATTCTCCCGCCTCAGCCTCCTGAGTAGCTGGGACTACAGGCGCCCGCCACCACGCCCGGCTAACTTTTTTTTTTTTTAATTTTTAGTAGAGATGGGATAGATGTTATTTTTAATGTTAGATCCTACTGATCTATATCAGTAATCTTATTTTTCCTGTATCTTACAACAATTTGCTATTTCATCAGTCTAGTAATTACTTTATCATTACTCATATTGATAATTATCTTCAATTATACAATTAAAAAACTTTTTAAAATGATGGCCTTGACTAGAAAGATGATGCAATAATGAGTAAATCATTGATATTACATCATCCTTCAGTTTTCTTAATGATTGCCCAAGGTATTGCATCATCTTTCAAGACATTTTACAAGAAGACTACAGAACTCATTTTTATAGCCTGCTTTTAGCTTTCAATAAATGCAGTTGAATACTGAATTGAATACTGAATTATTTTTTTCATAACAAAAATTTGATGAAGAAATATGCTTTACAATTATTAGATAAATCAAATGCATGCAAAGAAACTGATAGTGAAATTGATTGCATAAGTGAAATTTCAGACGATGAGTCTTCAGATGATGATATGCTAGATAAGTTTCTCAAACTCAAGAATTTATGAGTAAAAAACATATTTCTAAAGACAAAAAGCGATAATAAGACATTCAACAGTACTACATATTTAGTCACAAGGATCTGGACCATCCCTTCTTGTTAAAAGGCCATGGGACATCATTCTCATATTGTCCATGATGTTTGTGTGCCAAAATATAATTAATACAAAGTGGCTTGCTATATTTAAATGCTTGTTCAAATTTCTAATAATGTTATTTTCTACTGCTCTGTTATTATTACTTCTGTAAATTATAAAATGATTTAAAAATACTAAGATTGAAAAGGATATAGTGTATCTAAATGGTAGATGCGAATAATTATTTTTCCTAACACATAGAGTCTAAAGTGTTTATTTATTGTTTCTGTTTTTTTATAGTTAATTTTTCCTGCAGTGATGTTCAGTCATCTCATTGTATTTTATGTTAATTTGAATAGAACTTAAAGTTAATGTGCTTTTAGTTTTGATTTTTAGAATTTCTTTTGTTTTTATTTTGTTATATAATTATATACAATATATACATGACTCTACATTCAAATCAACAAATAAAAAATGTTTAGAGTCTATCTCCATCCCCTCTGCTCTATTTCTTTTCTAATCCTGTAAATAAACTTATAAAATATATAATTATCTCTTTCTTAAAATATAAGCAAACATTTTACATATAATATACTTTATGCTTTAATATAAGTATGCATATTAATAGCCCCTCTTTCTTGCATAACCAAACCCATAGATTATATAACAATGATCGATTTTTGTATAATAAACCATTCCAAACATAGTGGCATGAAATAGCAATCATATATTTGTTCATGCCAGTTGTTGGCTCGACCTCTCATTCCATGTGGTGTTTCATCCTCAAGGAGATTAACCCAGACTTTTTTATATGGTAGACTTGGGGTAGTAAGCGAGAACAAAAGCTACCATGCCTTTTGAGAGTTAAACTCAGAAGCTTCACAACATTGGCCCTGGTGCAGTTTATTGGTTGAAGCAACCTCCAAGGCAAGCCCAGATTCACAGCATGGAGAAATAAATTCTACCTCTTCGTCAAAGGAGCAGCAAAACACATTGCAAGGAACATGAATACACAGACAGGAAGCAACTTGGTGGCCACCTTTATAGATAATCTAACAGAGTTGAGGTAGAAATTAAAACAAAAGTTGAGACTACCTGATCTGTTCTCAAGGTCAGTCTTCCTATCTATGAAAAAGTAAAGCAACTCATTACTAACAGGAGGCAATGAATATCCTGAACTCCAGTCAACCATATTAAGGACTAGTCTGCCTTTTGGGGGCAAGGAGTGTGGAAAATGAGGCAGAGATTCACCCTGCAAACGGACTTGTTTGCTGCCTACCCAAATTTTTTTTGTGTGCTTCCAAATAGAATTGCAGTTTTCTGAAGATGATCCTTTTCCCCCATGAGATTCAGGTGAAGTGACCCAAACTCTAGTGACTCTGAGTTAATTAGAGAAAGGTATGTTTATAGTAATGCTTTCTCATCCAGCAATGCTTTTGAGACATAAATTGGCCTAACCAAACTTAGGGAAAGTGTATACATACAATTACCAGCAGAGAATTATGTCTCTTTCTTCCTGGCTAGACACAAAAAATAATTTCTTGATCACAGATTCTTCTGTAAATTATTTTAACATCATAAAGAAAACCAGCCTTAGACCAAACCAATACTAAGCATAGAAGATTGCAAAGATAATAACAATCTGACTCCTTGATGACATTCTAAAGTCTGTCTTCTTTTCCATACCTGGAGCCTGGTCTGTTAGATTTCTCGTTGTGCAACATTTAAATGTCTTTGTATTCAAACCAGGTTAATATTCTTATCATTTAACTTTGGATTTTGCTAACGCTCACACAGGAATTTGAGTTTAAAAAATTATTTTAATGTCAATGACATCACACTGATGCCACCTCTGCTGCTAATCACCAGTGAGGAAGGCGCTATAATTTCCAATCCTATTCTAAGGATAAAGAAACTGATGCTTGGAGAATGTGAATGAAATTGAATGAGATAATGACTGAAACAATATGTTAGATGAAGTCCAGAGCTCATAGTAGAGATTTGGTAAAGTTAGTTTCAGGAAGAAACTCCCTTTTCCCAAGGGCTGTACTGCACCATTCCTAGCCCACAATCTTACTGCCAAAACTTTGCAGACTCAGGATTTGAATTCAAGTTCTACAGTGTCCCACTGTGCTACAGTGCTTTGTAGTTTATCTTTGTCTCAGAGATTATTTGGTGAGATCAAACTTTTAAAGGAACCAATGCTTTGAGACAGGAAAAATATATTTTTTTAAGCATTAAAGTAGAGATGTTTCTCATTTTACAATGAGGTTACATTCCAATAAACCCATGGTAAAATGAAAATGTAAGGTAAAAATGCATTTAATACATCTAAACTACTGAACAATATAGCTTAGCCTAGTCTACTTTAAACATACTCATTAGCCTAAACATACTTACATTAGCCTATAGTTGAGCAAAATCACACAGCAGAAAGCCCATTTTATAACAAACTGTTGAGTATCTCATGTAACTTATTGAATATTGTACTGAAAGTGAAAAAGAGAATGGTTGGATGAGTACCTGCACGACAGTTTCTACTGAATAGGTATTGCTTCTATATCATCATAGAGTCAAAATTGTAAGTCAAACCGGCTTAAGTCAGTGACTATCTGTGTTCTTCTAGAAGGGTAGGCCTATGAAAAGACGCTTTTATGGACAACATAAGGGTAATATATGTATAGGGATAAATAAGATAGTAGGGTTCTTTCGTATTGAGATATAATAAGAAATATGCATATTGGGTCTTCATCCTCAGTTCTTTGCACAGAGCTCCTAAAATCTTATAATTTTCCAAGCTAAAGGGGTAATAGGAACATCTTATATTATTAATAATAAGGTTCTTTCTACATGCCTGATTTTCTGCTGACAACTTGACTCTTGGTGGGCCCCTATATAGTTTCTAGATGGGCTAATTGCAAGAGGAACCAACAATGTGGTTGGAAGGTTGAAACATTCAGCCCATCCCTGATCTCCAAGAGAGGACAGGGTTTGGGGATTGTGTTCCATCACCAATGGCCAATGATTTAATCAATCATGCCCCCATTATGGAGCCTCCAAAAACCCTTAAAGGATGGAGTTCAGAAAGTTTCTGGGTTGATAAACCACACTGGGAGGTGGCATATTCAATTCCTGTGCTTCAGCAAGAAGCTTCTCTGCTCAGGACTTTTCTGGACCACACCATATATAACTCTTCTTCTGGGTATTCATTAGTGTCCTTTATAATATTGATGAGGTTTGGCTGTGTCCCCACCCAAATCTCATCTTGAACTGTGGCTCCCATGATTCTTATGTGTCATGGGAGGGACCCTGTGGGAATTGGTTGAATCATGGAGGCGGGTTTTACCATTTCTCATGATAGTGAATGAGTCTCACGAGATCTGATGGTTTTATAAAGGGCATTTGCCCTGCACATACTGTCTTGCCTGCCATCATGTGAGATGTGACTTAGCTTCTCCTTCACCTTTCACTATGATTTTGAGGCCTTCCCAGCCATGTGGAACTGTCAATCAAGTAAACCTCTTTGTTTTATAAATTACCCAGTCTCTGGTATGTCTTTATTAGCAGTGTGAGAACAGACTGATACAAACATCCTTTATACTTAATCAGCAACGTAAATGAAGTGTTTCCCTGAGTTCTGTCAGCCATTGTACAAAAATTATTGAACCAAAGAAGGGCATCATGGGATCCTCCAATTTTGTAGCCTAGTTGGACAGAAGTGTGGATACCCTGGCCACTCAATACTTCAAGTGGCATCGGAAGTGGGGACAGTGTTTAATCTGTGGGGTCATTACTAACTTGAGTTAATGTCAGAATTGAATTGAATCGTAGGACACTCACTTGGCGTCTGGAAAGTCAGATAATTCACTGGTGTTGGGGAGGAAATAACCCTGCATGTTTTGTATCAGAAATGTTATGAGTAGAAATAGATCACAGAGTGACCTAAAAGAAACCAGAATAGATGACAGATTTAGAGAACCAGAAAATCCTAAAAAGAGCACTGATTTGGCATTAGATTTCCAAATTTTGGCATCTCAAGTTCTCTTCTGACATGTTGACTTAGGTCTCCCAGACAATAATATAATCATGTATAACACAGAATTAACAATATCTTACTAGTAAGCTCAAGAAAAGATTAAATGACATGTTATAGAAAGTTCTCCGCACAAGACATGCTTTCTGTTTGTTTGGTACTCCATCAATGTTCCTTTAAACACATGCCCTGGCTGAGTTTTGGCCTGAGATTTTAAAATTCTGGCTAGAAGTCTTTGTGTGTGTATGCACGCACATGCGCATGTGTGTGGGTGTGTGTATGTGTCTGTCTGTGTATTTGGAAGGAGATATTGATGTATCTCTAGATGTATTTTTTTTCTGCTTTTTAAATAACAATGTCTTTATTTTACTTTGGGGCAACCCTTCCATTTTCTTATAGGAATAGGAGAGATTCTGTTTGCTTATGCAATAGTAAAGCAAAGAAGAAACCTGAGATAATGGATGGTTAGATATACAGAATAATGTATCTTTTTAGGAAAAAAATGTTTCTTTTTAAAAAATGTGTTAAACTACTTTGTCCCCCAACAAACATGCTAATTCCTTGGGAGATATGCATGAGCTAGCTGTTGTTACAGAAGGCTTGGCAGGCAAACTAGCCATGGCAGGAGATGCGCAAAGTCACATCCTCATCCCGTCTGCAGAGAGCCCGGTAGGGAAGAATGAAGCCCCATCTATATATTCCACTGAGCCTTCTCTGTGTTATTCTCCCAGATTCGATAACTTAGAGACACTGTTCTTCAGGTAGAGTGAGTTGTTTTGATGAAGATAGTTGAAATTTTCTGTCAACTGTTGGCCGGGCCCGGTGGCTCACTCCTGTGATCCCAGCACTACGAGAGGCGGAGGCGGGCGGATCACGAGCTCAGGAGATCGAGACCATCCTGGCTAACACGGTGAAACCCCGTCTCTACTAAAAATACAAAAAATTAGCCTGCCACCGTGGTGGGCGCCTGTAGTCCCAGCTACTCGGGAGGCTGAGATAGGAGAATGGCGTGAACCCGGGAGGCGGAGCTTGCAGTGAGCCGAGATCGCACCACTGCACCCCAGCCTGGGCGACACAGTGAGGCTCCGTCTCAGAAAAAAAAGAAAGAAAAAAAAGAAATTTTCTGTCAGCCATCACGGAAAGGGCAAATATTAAAGGAGGATGTGAAGGCTCAAACTGTAATCCACTAAAGCAGAATAGGTTCAAGAGCATTTCCATTCAGTCTGGCTTGTATTCATTCAATAAACATTTATTGAGTAGCTATTTTGCACCATTCACTACTCGGATGTTTGGAATAGAGCAGTGAGCAAGTTCCCTTCTCACGGGGTTTCCACTTTCGTTGAAATAAATGTAAGTAATAATCATTACAGTGAAAAAAAAAAACCAGGTTCTATGATCAAGGAAGGCCCCTCTGAGAGGGTGGCATGTGGGCTGATGTCTGAATAATACAAAGAGGCTCCTCACGCTGTGGAAAATAGAATAATGGCTTCAACAAAGATATTCACACACTCAACTCCAGAACCTGTTAATGTGTGGCCTTAGATAGTAAAAGGAAATTTGTGAATGTTATTAAAGTTAAAGACCTTGAGACAGAGGGATTATCTTCAATGATCCACATGGCCCCAATCTAATCACCGAGTCTTCAGGAAAAGTAAATCAGACAGATGTGATGTGACAAGTTCTAGACCCACCATTATTTGCTTTAAAAATGGAGGAAAGAAGCCAGGAGCCAAGAAGGATGGTGGCCTCCAGAAGCTTAGAATGGCTCTGGGCTGATAGTCAGCAAGAACATGGGGACATCTACCCTACAGCAGCAAAGAACTGAATTCTGGCAACAAACCTAAAGGGCAGGAAATGGAGTGTCCCTTAGAGCCCACAGAAAGGAATGCAGCCCTGCTGGCTACCTGACTTTAGTTTGGTGAGATCTGTGCTTGACTTCTCACCTACAGAATTGTAAGAAAATAAATGTATGCTGTTCGAAGCCATGAAGTCCATGGTAATTTGCTACAGCAGAAGCAGAAAACTAATGCACATGCAAAGATGAGAAGGACCTACATTTCAAACTGCGGAAACAGTAATTCACAAATCCCAGTGTGACTGAGGTGGACAGTGCTAATCAGGACAGATTTTTTGCCATATGTAGGCACTCCTCAGAATTCTCAGAAGTATTTGAAGAAAGAAACTTGGTAAAGGTATCTAATGCCTTGCAGTCAAGTACAGTGCAGATTTAGACTATTGTGAATTGGAAAAACAAAAGAATTGCCATGCAAATTTTGTGAAATCTGGATATTTGAGTTTTATTTTCAACCTTTTGTACCCGGAATGACAGAGAGTCTCTCAGATAACGGTTTGCTATAGGGAAAGCACTACAGTTCTGGGATAGAGATCTTAGCAATACAATAAGGAACCAGCCTGAAGAGTTCATTTGTGAAAAACATTGGATAAAAGGAAATAGATGAAGTCATCACTCCATCAGCATAGCACTATAGCTAGAGGAGCCCTGGCAGAGCAGCCATCTGACAATAAATGAAGAGAGAACAGGGGAGTGGGTAATCTTGGTAGGGCAGAAGAGGGCTGTTTATGATCCTAAAAGATCTTATTTTATTGCAAGAAAGAGAACAACCTTTCTCAGGGAAGATGCCATTAGCTTTTCCATAGGGGACACTGACCCAGGCAATTTAACCACCTTTCAGAAGCAATCTCTCTGCTTTTCTGTTTTACTGTGTTTCATTTCAAATCTTCTCTTCTTCTCTAAATTGCCTAACCAACTGCAAACATGTCTCGGGAAAAGGGGAGAGTGAATGCTGGCCTGTACCCTGACTTCTACTAGTATACTGCTCCTTTGCTGCTCTGACAAATTGCACATTTCATATTGGTCCACTGGGAAATGGTCAAAGTGAAAAGCTATTTGCAAGTGGGAAGTACCCTGGCTGCCATTACTAACCAAGGGCCAAGGCAGATGGCATCTGTGCAGGGGTATAGAGAGGGAAATAAGGAGACAAGGGGAGGCGGTGTGGACACTGATTGTTGAGGAGGGAGCTGTGATGTATAGATAAAAACGCAGGCAGCAAAACTGCATACACTTCCCTGGTCATGGATGACAAAGCTATCTGGGACAGCACAAGTGTCCCAGAGTCACAACATCTGATTGTGAATGCTGGCACTGCCATATTTTAGCTATGCGCTCAATGATTAATGTAACCCATGCATCTTAGTTTCAGTCTTTTGCACCCATTGAAACAGTTTGATGATCCCATGACATTGTACATGAAAAGCTAGGCACTTAAGTGCACTCAGTAAATATTTAATATTAGCAGATGCTGTTACTAATCCTGATATGTATTTTTAAAGGGTGGCTGAGTTCTAAAGGACTTTTAAGCACTTTGCTACAACACAAAAATGAGTAGAAACATGCACCTCTACTCAGAGGAGAAACATCACAGAATCAACAAATGTCAGAGCTACAGGGTACTTTAGGGATTATGGAATTCAATCCCCTTAATTGACAGATCAGAAAACTGAAGCCCAAAATGTTTTGAGATTTGTTCAAGGTTACAAAGCAAATAAGGGACGCAGCAGGCACTTGAAAGCAGTCCTGTGTCACTCTAATTCCATAACTGTCTAGTCAAACAATGTTTGTTGGTTTGTATACTTGATTTGAAATAATCACCTTTCGTGATTTATAAGACTGAGGCCATAGAAATCATATGCATGCTCCCACCATCTCACACTGCATTTTACCTCCACCCAAATTAGAACTTCTCTCTGGAGGGTAGACTCTCCTTATTTCTTTTTCTCCATATTTTCCATGTCTCTGGGTCAAAGGCTGCTATAGGTCACCTGAATCACCAACCCCAATGGACTCATCAGATTCCAACAGTGTCAATATTTATGGGTGGTGAGAGATACATAAAAATTTAGAGGTTACAAAGCACCCATACTCAACCTACAGATAGTTTTGTTTTTTCCCTGCAAAATTTTGTGACACTTTTGAATTTGACTACCTATTCCAGTTTTACACAGTCCCCACCATTCCTGTTCTTCAGCTCTGCTTTATTCTCACATTTATTGTCTCTGGTTGGACTCTAGTGACTCTTGGAATATAGATGTACAGGATTTCTCTAATAGTAAAAGGACGTGTTTCCTGAAAAGCTTTCTGTTTAGGCATTTCTATTACACTAATAAAAACCTCTAATACAGTTATCAAGAGTATAAATATCTAGATTTAAATGAAGAAGGCTTTCTTAACCAGGGCATGATGATTAGTTTAACATGTCATTGTGGTCAGACTACATACTCCAAGTTATTCAATCAAACACTAATCTAAGGGTTCTGTGAAAGTATTTGTAGATACAGTTAACATCTGTGATCAGTTGACTTTAAGTAAAGGAGATTACATCAATTATATGGGAGGACCTCATTCAATTAATTGAAAGGCCTTAGGAGCAAAACCTAGGATTCACTGAGGAAGAAGAAATTCTGCCTCAAGACTGCAAGCATCAACTTCTACATGAGAGTTTCCAGCCTGTGGGATTGCCCCTATGGATTCTCGTCTTGACAGTCTCTACAATTATATAAACCAATTCATGAAAAATACACACACACGCACACACCCATATACACACACACACTGGCCTATTTTTCTTGAGAACCCTGACTGATATATCAGTATTCCACAACATTAGCCAATGGCCATGGGAGACATTGTCAAATGTTTTAGAGTAATGCTAGCTGCTGTAACAGAAGTACCAAGAAACTCTACAGCTTAACCTGGTAGAAGACTCTCACTCACATAATGAAAATCCAGTAGGTGGGACTGGGGGGAAGAAAATCAACTGAGGCTTGGCAACTGCACCTGACCTTCAAAGTCAGATGGACATCAACATCCAGCCAGCAGACAGGGGAAGAAAGAGAACAGAGGGCCCCGTGAAAGGTTTTATGGGGGCAGGATCACTTCTACCCAGATTTCATTAGCCAAGACTCAGTTACATGGTCACGCACAACTAGAAGGAATTATGGGCTAGCTGTTTCCTGGGAGAAGCTGAAAATGTGCTTGAAAAACAGCCATTTTCTGTCACAACAAATCCGTTTTAAAAGAAGCTTCCTGAAACACACTGTGTTTCCTTTTTCAGGCCACCCTGTTTGTTAAAAGTTTTGTGAGTAACTTAGTAGGTATTGTGATCTCTATGCCAGCATGAATATAAAAACAGAAAAAAATTAGAATGAGATGGCAAAGAAAGGAAAGTCTGAGGTAGGAGACAATTTAAAACAGCAATTAGAGTCTAATTAATTCAAAGTTTGGTATCATTATCAGAAGTGAGGACATAGCTAATTACGCTGAAAGCAAGTTTCAGTTCAGGTTATGGTCATTCAATAAGGGAATCTTTTCTTCCCAGCAGAAAACACCAGTTTTGAAAACCACTTAAAAGATTCTCAATAATGGATGGTATGTATGTGTGTGCATTTTAATCTCTTTATCCATATTGTCCATGCGGTATTTATTCTTTGTACTTAAATCAACAGTAATTGTTTGTGGTAGCATGAGAAATTTTTGCTTCATTGATTTTCCATAGCACTGAAATGTCACATTAGCTCAAGGTGAAAAGCTAATAGGATGTGAATAATGAAAATAATAACCAGAATGATAATAGAAAGAATCATACACCTGAATGTACATTAAAGTCCTCTATTGCATCTCAGGGCTCTGGTGACATTTCAAATCTCAGGAGAAAAGAGAGGAAATGGCTTGTTAACATCATTCTCTCTAGAATGCTACCCCAATCTTGTCTGAAAATTTTGACATGGACGGCAATTTGCAGAATGAATGACTCTGCAAAAAGGACATAGGTCTCTCCAGCTATGTGTTCCGCACTCAGTTTTACTCAGTTTCCAGGTACAGTTCATTAGCGCTTCAGTCTCCCACACTCCTGCACACACCTACACTTATAAAAACAGAAAAGTCTCAAAATAGGCATTTGGAATTTGTGACATGCACAGGGTCATTGAGTAAATGCACTCAAGTGAGAAAGAAGTTGGAATCCCAGGGAGACCAGTTACCATTCAGACACCTCTGAACATTCACTGAGTCTCAGAAAAGCTTTCCCAAGGACATTGGCTTATGCTACTGTAGTTAAAAATCTTATTTTAAAAAGGAAGAATCTCAGATCTGTTGTGCCCACAATAGGCAACTAATATCTGATTCACTTTTTAGGCATCCTAATCCCCTGCTGATAATTGCAGATTCATTATTATTAGCAAATGCGTCTTTTTTTTTTTAATATTAGAAAGTTGCTTCCGAACCCAACCCCTCACAGATTCTGTTTAATTCTATTGTGATACGCTCCCATGAAACCCAAAACTATTTTATAACACTCTGCCACTTAGGATTATTTAATGAATTCATTAGAATTGTTTGATGTTTGTCTTCCCCTCTAGATAGTAGGGCAGGAAGCTACCTTTTAACATCCATCTTTGTGTCCCCAGGACCCAGAAGGCGGCTAAAGACAGAGTGGCACTCAATCAGTGCATGTTCCAGGACTGAACTAAGAGTATCTATTCCTCCCTATGTAAGGATTTACAGTGGTTCTGCTTTCTAGAATGAATTGTACCCTGGTATTTCATTCTAGAAACTCTTCAACTGCTTACCTCCAATCCATCTTTCCCTGGAATCCAACTAATTGATCTATGTAACTCTTCACTATATTTTTACTTGTTCAGGCCAAGTCAGTCTTCTAAGCTCTTCATTTACATCATTCATTATTATCTGCAAGTCCTCCTTCATGCCATTATGCTTAATATTAGACTTATTAGGAACCAATAGAGATGCTTTCAGCTTTTCCAACTGCTTTTGTTGATTCTAACTGTCCCTAAAGTTTTCCGGGCTTTGCGTGAAAAGATAATGAAATGTTCCTAAAATATTTTTTAAGAGAAAAGAAGTATAACCTGTCAGCTATAAACTATTAAATCAGTCCAAGATACATCATAAAAATGATACACAATGACCGTAAAAAAATACATATATATATATATCAGACCAAGTCAAGACTTTATGCTAAATCAAACTAAAGGGGTTAAGCCTATACTATCAGGTTTGGAGGGAAAAATAGCCATGTTTTTAAATTACCCACTCAAACTCTGATCAAAAGGAAAGGTTTTAAATTAATTGTTATTTTGTTTCTCAAAAATGTATTATCACAGAAAACAATTATAACATTAAAAGTTATACTCATAACTAATTTTTATTATTAATTTATACTCATTAAGCTAACCTATGATTATTTTCCAACAAAGAGTTCAAAGCAAGTTTTGTTTATCAAAAAAAAATTAACACATTGTTTTCATTTTAGTCTTTAGTCTCTTCTGAGCTTTTTCAGCATGAATCAATCTCCCTAAATCCACTGAAATCAGCCACACTGACAAGTTCAAATTCCTGAATCTACAAAGCTGAGGGACCTTGATAAGACTTCTACGTCTAAAGTAATATTGGGCTATCAAATTTCTTGAAGGTCAATCAGGCAAGTTTCCCTGCAAATACCCCAACATCTCAATCTTCACATTTTCCTTCTATTAGAGTTATATAAAATGCATCACCAACCAGGTGTGGTGGCTTACACCTGTAATCTCAGCACTTCGGGAGGCTGAGGCGGGCAGATCACCTGAGGTCAGGAGCTCGAGACCAGCCTGGCCAATGGGGTGAGACCACGTCTCTATTAAAAATTAAAAATTAGCCAATTGTGGTGGCACACACCTGTAGTCCCAGCTACTCAGGAGGCTGAGGCAGGAGAATCACTCGAACCCAGGCAGCAGAGGTTGCAGTGAGCCAAGATCGCAGCAGTGCACTCCAGCCTGGGCAACAAAGTGAGACTTCATCTCAAAAAAATAAATAAATAAAAAATAACATCACCCTCATGGAGTTTTTTGTGAATGACCCTAACCCATAGGCACACCACCGTTTTTGTGGAGCATCAGTGTTTTAGGCTAGAGCACTGTTGTTATACACCAGCAAAAGCATTCATGATGGTGATGTGCTGCCATGTAAAATGATTTTTAGGGCTGTGTAGCACCAACACAGTATATTAATTAACTGTCAAATCTAATTATCTTCTATTACCATGCATTATAATCACTATGATTTATAATCTCTCCAGATAGTAGCAAAATGGAATGTGCCCTATCAGGATTTCACAAATCAGAGATTATTCTGAAATCCTGAAATCATCTCTGTTATATAATAAAGTCTTTGGCAGTTAAGGCAGTTGCAGACCATAGACATAGCTCTATAGGGACTAGAGAACTCTAGCTAAATATTTCGTAGTGGCACTTGGTAGAAAAGCAGATGAAACAGGCAAGCTAAGGTGTGATGTCAGAAAGCAACTGCATATGCTAATTACCAAATAATGTCTGCAAGTACCCAAATGTATGTAAGTGTAATGATTATCCATCACATACTGAAAATCGCTTCCTTTCTACAGAATTCTCTTCTCTCCAGGGTATTTTGATTAGCTCTTTGGGGCCCACACCTACCATTTACCAACTGAAATGCTATCTTATATGGGCTTTTAAAGTTTTAGCCAGCCAGGGTAAAAAATGACATGTCTTTTATATGCTACGTTTTCCAGTGCAACAAACAAGCACGTGGGTTTCATGTGTTATCCTTCTTCTCGTCAAAGTTTGAAACTTTTTTTTTTTTTTTTTTTTTTTTTTTTGAGATGAAATCTCGCTCTGTTGCCCAGGCTGGAATACAGTGGTGCGATCTTGGCTCACTCAGCCTCCGCCTCCTGGGTTCAAGGGATTCTCGTGCCTCAGCCTCCGAAGGAGCTGGGAATTAGAGACCTACACCACCAGGCTGGGCCAATTTTCGTATGTTTAGTAGAGACAGGGTTTTGCTAGGTTGGCCAGGTTGGTAATTCCTGATAAGGTTACTTAAGAGTGATCCACCCACCTCAGCCTCCCAAAGTGCTGGGATTACAGGTGTGAGCCACTGCTTCTGACTGGAAACTCTTAACTGAATAGTTCTCATCAAGCAGTAAATAGTAACACAGGTGAAAAGGGAGTTGCATATTTATTTATCCTTGAAGATCTTTTTCCTTTCAGTCTATTGGTTTCTTTAACCAGCTGTGAACTCTTAGCCAGTGATTTGTCTTCTCAAGTTTGAGCTTCTGTTCCCTTATCTGTAAAACAGGAATGATTCCATCTACTTGATTTATCTTAAAACAAATTATTGAGAAGACTTAAATGGAATAGTGGACATAAGTATTCTAAAACAATAAAGATCTGTAGAAATTTCAACTGTTACCATTTTATACTCTCTATATAAACATAGAACTAGAAACCTGAAAACTGACAAAAAAGATTTTGCTGAATTGAGAGGTAAATTAATTTTTGTTTTCATTTTTCCCTTCTTTAATCCTGACTTGAGGTGAAAATATTATGATAATGAAATAAAAGGAAAAGCACCGAGAGAAAAAGGTGGCCATTATAATCTAAAGAAAACAGACTATGAGTTAGAACTTTTCCTTGTTCCAATTCCCCCAAGTGACTCTTTGGCCTAATTTTTATCCAGTTTCAAATACATATTTCTCACTTCTTTAATGCAGTTACTATGTGAGAAACTTAGGTTAGCTGCTTAAACTCCAGAGTATGGGCAGGGGATGAAATGCCAAGGGAAATCTCATTTTTCAAGGAGAGATAAAGACATGATACAGAGAACAGAAGACAAATTAGCTATCAGCAGCACCATCCATTTACAAAAGTCTTTAGAGTTTATGTGCAGCACCTTACATAATCTTCATAACCACATTTCAGATGGGTAGAATTACTTCTTCTTAAGGAAAAGGAAATTAAAACTTGGAAAGTTTAAAAAATTCACCCAAGGACACACAGTGCTAATACATGGTGGCCTTGGATGGAATAATTCTTACCCCAGTGAGTGCTCTTAAATGGATGGCGATCAGGATCTTTAAGCTGTGCCATTTTTAATGAAAAAATAAATCCAGGGCAAAAGACAGTTCATTGAGCACAGAAAGATTAAGCACTAAAAGACTTAGTCATCCTTCCTAAAGTTAAAAGAATTTGGTGGTGGTGGTGGTGGTGGTGGTATGTGCGTGTGTATGTATGTATGAGAGAAGGAGAGAGAATTTAAATAAATAAGCACAAGCAGAAATGATTTTTATTTTAGAAGCAATCAGACTATCACCACAATTGTATGTTTACTAATGACTCTGCTTGAAAACAGGAGAATAGACCACAAAAGTTACCAGTTTCAGTTAGTAATAAAGAATATGTCCTGGACCCAAACTTTCTAAACTTGAATCTTACCTCTTACCACTTACAGCTATGTGACAAGCAAGTTATTTCATCTCTTCGTGCCTTGGTTTCTCTTCCTTAATGTCAGAAAAGCTATTGTGTTTAACCTCACAGGGTCATTTTGGGTATTTTAAAAATAAAACCACATGTGTAGTTTCTTAAATAGTGCCCAGCATATATTAAGAACTCAAAAACCAAGCATGTGTACATGTTAAAGAAAGACTTAAGGACTCCTCAAAGGCACCCAACACAGGTAGGAAAGCTGGCTTCAGCAGTGTCAGAGCTGTAGGCAGTCAGGTAACACAGGAGTTGTTTCTTGTTGAATTGATTGAAATGGAAAGAGATCAAACAGCTTATGGTTTTTGTTTGTTTTGTTTTGCTTTTTAAACTGCCATAGAAAACTATTCTTTTCTCTTTAACTTTTATTTTAAGCTCAGGGGTACAGGATGTGCAGTTTTGTTACATAGGTAAACTTGTGTAATGGGGGTTTGTTGTACAGATTATTTAGTCACTGTATTAGTCCTTTCTCATGCCGCTAATAAAGACATACCCGAGAATGGGTAATTTATAAAGGAGAGAGGTTTAATTGACTCACAGTACAGCATGGCTGGGGAGGCCTCAGGAAACTTACAGTCATGGCAGAAGGGGAAGCAAACACGTCTTTCTTCACGTGGTGGCAGCAAGGAGAAGAATGTGTGCCCAGCGAAGGCGGAAGCACCTTATAAAACCATCAGATCTTGTGAGAAGCAGCTTACTATCACAAGAACAGGATGGGGAAAACCACTCCCATGATTCAGTTATCTCCACCTGGCCCCTCCCACGACATGTGGGGATGATGATAACTACAATTCAAGACGAGATTTGGGTGGGGGCACAGCCAAACCATGTCAGTCACCCAGATATTAAGCATAGTACCGATTAGTTATTTTTCCGATCCTCTTCATCCTCCCACCCTCCCCCACCCGATAGGCTCCAGTGTGTATTGTTCCCCTCTGTGTGTCCATGTGTTCTCATCTTTCAGCTCCACTTGTAAGTGAGAACGTATAATATTTGGTTTTATCTTCCTGTGTTAGTTTACTAAGAACAATGGCTTCTGACTCCATCCATGTTCCTGCAAAGGACATGATCCCATTCCTTCTTATTGCTGCATAAGATTCCATGGTGTGTATGTACCATATTTTCTTTATCCAGTCTATCACTGATGGGCATTTAGGTTGATTCCATGTTTCTGCTATTGCAAATAATGCCACAATAAACATACATGTGCATGTGTCATTATAATAGAACGATTTATATTTCTTTGGGTATATACCCAGCAATGGGATTGCTGGGTTGAATCGTATTTCTGTCTTTAGGTTTTTGAGGAATTATCACATTGTCTTCTACAAAGGTTGAACTAATTTACGTATTCTTTTCTTATCCACCAAATAGTCTAAAAGGTGCTTCTACCTTTTATCTACTATTAATGAACTATTTTTTTTTCTCCTCTTCCTTTGGCTCTTTAAGTCTTCCTCACCAGCTAACAGTCAAAGTGGCTAGAAGCAGATTAGCTAAAGCAGAAAAAAAGTCTCCTATAGAAATCTATAAGACATCTCTCAACTTGAGATTACTTGACAGTGGCGGAAAATTGATTATTTTTATCATTATTGGTATTATTATTTGAAAGCAATGTGATTATTTTACTACTTAAAATGGCAAGAATGTACATTTTTTGCATCTTACTCATGAACTTGTGAAAGTAAACAGGAAAGGTTTACAACCTAAAGGAAATCCATCTGTGTTGGCAGAAATTGAGGTTTAGTGACACAGAATAGAACAGTCAACTCTGGGATGCAGTGTCCATGAAAGATTTCATTTACTTATTCATAATCGACTTCTATTTTTTTACTTACACTTTCTGTAAATTATCTGGGCAAAGAGTGAGGAAGTGTGTGATTGTGTGTGTGTGATTGTGTCTGACCTTGTGTGATTTGTGACTATGCCATTGTATGGTTTCCTGTGTGTGTGCATAAGGGAGGTGGCAAATGGAATGAATGATCTTGAACCCTTTTCTCTGTATGTGTGAGACAATGTATACTTTTAAGAGTAACTATCCAGACTAGTTGACAAGCTTGTTATCTGTGGCTCTTTTTTTTTTTTTTTTTTTCCTTTCTCTCTCTAAATCCTCATCTATCATTAGCTGGCTTCTGACTCCCTCTAAGCTGCTGGCATAGAAATACTAGAATCCTGTGGGACACATGTTTAGATTATTTTTATTTATTTATTTTCTGGGACAGAGTCTTTTTCACCCAGGCTGGAGTGTAGTGGTGCAATCTCAGCTCACTGCAACCTCCACCTCATGGGTTCAAGCAATTCTCATGCCTCAGTCTCCCAAATAGCTGGGACTACAAATATGCGCCACTACACCCGGCTAATTTTTTGTATTTTTAGTAGAGCGGGGTTTCACCATACATGTTTGGATTATTGAGGCGTTCATGGAACCTTCTTTTTGAATAATTCTCCAGCATGGGTGAAACGGTGAAGAAATGACTCATCTGTCCCTTCACTCCTCAGGGAATAATCCACCCCATTTTCTGCCTAACTTCCCTTGCTTTGGAATAGCTGCTCATTTAGAGAACTCTCAATGTACTTTTAGCACACTGCCTTCTACAGTGTCCTTTCTATGCAGGGAAAACATCTATGTCCTCGCCAAGAAGTGAAAGTGCAGGCTGCCCACATTCCTTTAGTCTCATCTCTCTCTCTCTCTCTCACACACACACACACACACACACACACACACACACACACACACACACACTTTTTCTGTCTCAGGCCCTCATCTTCTATACTCACTGGTGATACAAAGACTCTCTACCGATTTACTGGTCCAGAAACTTTTGGACAAGGTACGAATCTCCTGCAGAGCTGGGGCAGAGGTCAGATCCAACACCTTTACTCTTTTACTGACAAAGAGATGCACGCTTCAAAAATAGTGCTTTCCCTAAAAATGAAAAAAATAAAATAAAATAAACTTCTCTCTTTGGCTTGCTGCTATTTTTTGTTGTTGTGGTTGTTGTTGTTGATGTTGTTGTTGATATTATGAACTGAATGTTTATGTGTCCCCTAAATTCATGTTAAAATCCTAACCCCTAATGTGATGGTATTAGGAGGTGGCACCTTTGGGACGTGATTACTTCATGAGGTGGAGCCCTCCTAAATGATTAGTGCCCTTAGAAGAAAAAACATGAGACCTTGTTCTCTCTCTCTCAATCTCTGTTCTCTTGCATGTGAGGACCCAAGGAGAAGATGGCCACACAAACCAGGAAGAATGTCCTGACTAGCTACCAGATCTGCTGGCACCTTGGACTCACTACACAATGCCCATGCTAAGACATGGATGCTTCAAAAATGCTACCTTTTCTAAAAAAAATAGAGAACAGCTTCTGGAATGGTGAGAAATTTTCATTGTTTAAACTCCCTACCCCTAGTCTATGGTATTTGTTATAGCAGCCCAAACTGAGTAAGACTGTTGGCAGTAATTGCCAATCTAATTTGACTGCATTAGAATACATAGACAGAGAAACGCCTTGAATCAGGCTCTTTTCCACAGACAATTCCTTCTTTTCTAATTCCCTTCTGTTTAGACAATGGATAGGACCAGCTAATCCTCCACATTGCTGGAAAAGTTTTCCATCATCCCTCTGCTTCTGATAAATATCATAACAATATATCTGTCTATCAATATACCTTAGTCTATTAATCCATTCATCTAATCATCTATCTTCTTTTCAAATGTTTCACTTCTCTAGGTATAACATTAGAATACAGGACTTGTAGCCTCAGGCTTTGAAAGCTTACAGTATTACCTTCTTATCCAACTGCATCCAGGTCCAATAACTTCAGAGGTCTTGAAAGCCCTGCTTGTAAGTCAAAGCTCAGGGTTTAAAGACGATGGTAACTGCCTGATTTCAGATTTTCCCCATATCCTCCCCATAAAATTCATAACGTGAATGAAAAGAATATACTTTTACCATTACCAAAATATTTTTTAAAAAACAGTATCACCTTTAAGTTAACTGTAAGTAGATTAAAAATCTTAATAGAGCTTCGGCCCATTGCTGCAAACCTGAAGAATGGGGTAGAGAAGGGTTAAGGGAATGGATGAAGAAAGGAGGTGTGTGGAAGACAGAGAAAAAGACAAAAAATCAAGTAATAAAGTGAAAGTCTAATATGAGGTTGTAATAGGATTTTTTTAACAGTAGAAGGAATTAAGGATCTTATAGAAACAAGGAAGAAATAAGACATAGCACCTGCCCTCCGCCCTGACCTGCACCCATACCACCAACCCCATCCATGAAAGAAACTGCGCAAAAGGTGGCACAAGTGAGTAGAGGGGATTCTTGAACTAAAACTTGTTCAAAACATGAATAGGAACAGCAGAAAATCTAATCATACACACAGAAACTACAGAAATAAAGACAGAACATATGAATAAGAGTGTATTAGCTGGTGAAATATCTTCCTCCCTCCGCTCCCCCAAAACAATCTTGAATCTCAAAAAACTATAGCACTATGCTCAAAAATAAATTAAAAATCCTCAAACCAGCATTTGGGAATGTGAGGACAAACTGAGTCAGAAATACACTGACAACACCAAATGCTGGCAAGAATGTGGAGCAACAAAAAGTCTCGCTCATTGCTATTTGGAATGCAAAATAGTACGGCTACTTTGAAAGACAGTTTGGCAGTTTCCTCCAAAGCTAAACATAGTCTTACCATACGAGTCAGCAGCTGCATGCCTAGGTATTTACCTAAATAAATGGAAAACTTATGTCCACACAAAAACCTGAAAAAGAATGTTTATAGAAGTTTTATTTATAATTGCCAAAAATGGGAAGTAATCAATATGCCCTTCAAAATCACTCGTAGGTATTTACCCAACTGATTTAAAAACATGTCCTCACAGAAACCTGCATGTGGATGTTTATAGCAACTTCATTCAAAATTGCTAAAACTGGAAGCAACCAAGATGTCCTTCTAAAAGAGAATTAATTAACAAACTGTGGTACATCCATACAACATAATATGATTCATTGATTTTAAAAATGAACTATCAAGCTACAAAGGCATTGGTAAACATTCACATTTCTTAATGAAAGAAGCTAGTGTGAAAATGCTATATCTCCTTTAATTCCAGTATAATTTATGACATTCTGAATGAGACAAAACTATGAAGAAGATTAATAGCTTTCAGGGATCTGAGGAAAGGAAGAAAGGAGTATTTAGTAAATCAAAAGAGGGGACATTTATCGACAAATAAACTATTCTATATCATACTGTAATGCTAGATACATGACATAATGCATTTGTCAAAACCCATAGAATTTTATGGCACAAAGATTAAACTTTAATATATGTAAATTAAGTGAAAATCACTTAGGAGAACCAGAGATCACAGGATGAAATGCAGCATGTGGCAAAAGAATCTAATGATATTACAAATATATGAAACAAACTCATTGAGGAGGTAGATGGAGAAAGTGCCCACCAAACTAACTTTGGAAACAAGTGGAGCCTGTAATGCTAAAGACAAAAAAAAAATGCACATAAGCACTGTTTCCAAGTGGAAAAGTTGCTTCCCATGAGAATATGTTAGCAGTAATGACGCTGCTGTGCATGTACACTAAAATTGAACAATTAAGTAAATAGATGGTGAATTATAAAATTCAGGTTTCTTATTGTTGAATGAAAGCTTATACACAAGGAGACCAAGCTAGAATGATTCATGTGGCAATGGATTAGAGCAGTAAACTTCATTAGGAACTCATGTTTAGCTTCATATAGTGAATAATGAAGATTGAATATTAAAATATTTTTAGTGTGTGTATATTCAAACATATTTCCTTTCACTGTCAGCTGAGGGGGTCTTGATTCAGTGATACTCAATCACAACAACATACCTTAGCAATTAGATCACGTTTTCTAATAGCATTCTCCAATTAAAGGAACCAGAGCTCCCTGGGAAACTCATTTATTTATTCGAGGAATAGGACACAGGATACATAGGATGAACCTGGGGTATCTTGTCGTTTTAATAAGTATTAATAAATGCTAAAAATAAAAACAAAAAACCTCATCCTTATTTATTTAATTTTTAATCAACAAAAATTACATAATATTTATGGTTTACAACAAAGTGTTTTGATATATGTTTACACTGCAGCATGGCTAAATCAAGCTAATTAACATATATGTCACTAACATATGTTTGTGTGTGTGTGTGGTGAGAACACTTAAAATCTATTCTCTGAGCAATTTTCAAGTACACAATATATTGTTACAAACTGTAGTCAACAACAGATCTCTTGAAATTATTCCTGCCTAACTGAAATTTTGTGTTGACCAAATCTCCCACATACTTTCACGGCCCCACCACCACTCTGGTAACCACCATTTTGCTCAGTTTCTTTGATCAGACTTTTTTAGACTCCACATATGTTGAGATCGATGAAGCTTTTGTCTTTCTGTGCTTAGCTTATTTCGCTTAATGTAATGTCCTCCAGGTTCATCCACATTATTGCAAATGATGAGACGTCCTTGATTTTTTGAGGCTGAATAGTATTTCATTGTGTATATATAACACGTTTTCTTTACCCATTCATCTGACAATGGACACTTAAATTGATTCCATATCTTGACTATTGTGAATAATGTTGCAATGAACATAGGAAGGCAGGTATCTCTTTGACATATTGATTTTATATCATTTGGATATATACCTGGGTATATATAGAGGATTGCTGGATCATATAATAGTTCTGTTTTTAATTTTTTTAAGCCTGCATAATGTTTCCCATATGGCTCTACTAATGTACTTTCCCACCAACAGTATACCAGTGTTCCCTTTTCTCTAAGTCTTCACCAACACTTTTTATCCTTTGTCTCTTTGATAACAGTCATTCTAAGAAATGTGAGGCAATATCTCTATGTGGTTTTAATTTGCATTTCCCCGGTGATTAATGATGTTGAGCATTTTTTGGTATATCTGTTGGCCATTTGTATGTCTTCTTTTGCAAAATGTCTATCCAGGTCCTTTGTCCATTTTTTAAATCAAGCTGTGTTTTCTTACTACTGAGTTGTTTGAGTTCCATGTATATAATAGGTATTAACATCTCATCAAATATATGGTTTGCATACATTTTCTTCCACTCCATAAGATGCTTCTTTACACTGTTGATTGTTTTCTTTATTGAGCAGAAGTGTTTTTGTTTGATGTAATGCCATTTGGCTAATTTTAATTTTGTTGCCTGTGCTTTTGGGGTCATACCTAAGAAATCATTGCACAGAACAATGAACATATTTCTCTGTGTGTATTTTTTCCTAGTATTTTTACAATTCTAGGACTTACATTTAAGGTTTTGATCTATTTTGAGTTTTTTATACATAGTGTGAGATGAAGTTCTAATTTCATTTTTCTATATGTGAATATCAAGTTTTCCCAAGACCATTTATTGAAAATTTTCCTTTCCTGAAAGTAGGTCATTGGAATCTTTGTCAAAAATCAATTGATTGTAAATGTGTAGATTCATTTTTGGGCTCTCTGTTCTCTTCAATTGAGCGATGTGCCTTTTATGCTTGAATGATACTATTTTCATTAATTTCACTTTGCAGTAGGTTTGCAATATCAGGCAGTGTGATGTCTCCAGCTTTGTTCATTTTGCTCAAGATAGTTTTTGCTGTACAAGGTGATATGACTTGTCTGTGTCTCTACTCAAGTCTCATCTTTAATTATAACTCCCACAATTTCCATGTGTCATGGGAGGAATCCGGTGGGAGTGATTGAATTACGGGGGCAGGTCTTTCTTGGGCTGTTCTCCTAATAGTGAATGAGTCTTGTGAGATGTGATGATTTTTAAAACAGGAGTATTTCCGCACAAGCTCTCTCTTTGCCTGCTGCCATTCACGTAAGACGTGACCTGCTCCTCCTTGCCTTTCACCTTCTGCTGTGATTGTGAGGCATCCCCAGCCACATGGAACTGTAAGTCCAATAAACCTCTTTCTTTTGTAAATTGCCCAGTCTTGGGTATGTCTTTATCAGCAGCATGAAAACAGACTACTACAGTAAATTGGTACCAGTAGACTGGGATGTTTCTAAAAAGATACCCAAAAATGTGAAAGCAACTTTGGAACTGGGTAACAGGCAGAGGTTGAAACAGTTTGGAGGGCTCGGAAAACGACAGGAAAATGTGGAAAAGTTTGAACTTTTTTGAGACTTGTTAAATGGCTTTAATAAAAATGCTGATAGTGGCCAGGCACAGTGGCTCACACCTGTAATCCCAGCACTTTCAGAGGCCAAGGTGGGTGGATCACCTGAGGTCAGGAGTTCAAGACCAGCCTGGCCAACATGGTAAAACTCCATCTCTACTAAAAACTGTAAATAAATAAAAATAAAAATTAGCCTGGCATGGTGGCAGGTGCCTGTAATCCCAGGACTTGGGAAGCTGAGGAAGGAGAATTGCTTGAACCCGGGAGTTGAAGGTTGCAATGAGACGAGATCACACCATTGGACTCCAGCCTGGGTGACAAGACTGAAACTCCATCTCAAAAAAAAAAAAAAAAGAAATACTGATAGTGATATGAACAATAAGGTTCAGGCTGAGGTAGTCTCAGATGGAGATGAGGAACTTGTTGGGAACTGGAGAAAAGGTGACTCTTGTTATGTTTTAGGAAAGAGACTGGCAGTATTTTGCCCTGCCCTAGAGATTTATGGAAATTTGAACTTGAGAGATGATTTAGGGTGTCTGATAGAAGAAATTTCTAAGCAGCAAAGTATTCAAGAGGTGACTTGGGTGCTATTAAAGGCATTCAGTTTTATAAGAGAAACAGAGCATAAAAGTTCAGAAAATTTGCATGACAATGCAATAGAAAAGAAAATCTTATTTTCTGAGGAGAAATTCAAGCTGACTGCATACATTTGCATAAGAAACGAGGAGCTGAATGTTAATCCCCAAGACAATGGGGAAACTATCTCCAGGGTATGTCAGAGGTCCTCACAGCAGCCCTTCCCATCAAACGCCAGGAGGCCTAGGAGGAAAATACGGTTTCTTGGGTTGGGCCCAGGGTCCTTGTGCTGTGTGCAGCCTAGGGACTTGGTGCCCTGTGTCCCAGCCACTCCAGCCATGACTAAAAGGGACCAAGGTACAGCTTGGGCTGTGGCTCCAGAGGGTGGAAGCCTCAAGCCTTGGCAACTTCCATGTGGTATCAAGCTTGCGGGTGCACAGAAGTCAAGAACTGAGGTTTGGGAACCTCTGCCTAGTTTTCAGAATATGTATGGAAATGCCTGAATGTCCAGGTAGAAGTTTACTGCAGGGGTGGGGCTCTCATGGAAAACTTCTGCAAGGGCAGTGCAAAAGGAAAATGTGAGGTCAGAGACCCCACACAGAGTTCCTACTGGGGCACTGCCTAGTGGACCTTTGAGAAGAGGGTCACTGTCCTCCAGACCCCAGAATGATAGATCCACTGTCAGCTTGCACTATGTGCCTGGAAAAGCTGCAGACGCTCAACACCAGCCTGTGATATCAGCTGAGAGGGGGGCTGTACCCAGCCAAGCAAGAGGGGTAGAGCTTGCCAAGACCATGGGGACCCACCTCTTGCATCAGTGTGACCTGGAGGAAAATATGGTTTTTGGGTGGGGCCCAGGGTCCTTGTGCTGTGTGCAGCCTACTGACTCAGTGCCGTGTCCCAGCTGCTCCGGCTGTGACTATAAGGGACCAAGATACAGCTTGGGCCATGGCTCCAGAAGGTGGAGGCCTCCAGAGACATGGAGTTGAAGGAGATCATTTCAGAACTTTAAGATTTGACTGCCCCACTGGATTTTAGACTTTCATGGGGCCTGTTGCCCCTTTGTTTTGGCCAACTTCTCCCATTTGTAACAGCTGTTTTTACCCAATGACTGTATCCCCATTGTATCTAGGAAGTAACTAACTTGTTTTTTAATTTACAGACTGATAGGCAGAAGGGACTTGCCTTGTCTCAAATGAGACATTGTACTGTGGACTTTCGGGTTAATGCTGAACTGATTTAAGACTTTGGGAGACTGTTGGAAACGCACAATTTGTTTTGAAATGTGAGGACACGTGATTTGAGAGGGGCCAGGAGTGCAATGACATGGTTTGGCTATGCCCCTACCCAAATCTCATCTTGAATTGTAACTCCCACAATTCCTATGTGTCACGGGAAGAACCTGGTGGAAGCTGATTGAATCATGGGGGTGGGTCTTTCTTGGGCTGTTCTCCTAATAGTGAATGAGTCTCGTGAGACGTGATGATTTTAAAAATGGGAGTATTCACTCATAGGTGGGAACTGAACAATGAGATCACTTGGACTCAGGAAGGGGAACATCACACACCGGGGCCTATCATGGGGAGGGGGGAGGGGGGAGGGATTGCATTGGGAGTTATAACTGATGTAAATGACGAGTTGATGGGTGCAGCACACCAACAAGGCACAAGTATACATATGTAACAAACCTGCACGTTATGCACATGTACCCTACAACTTACAGTATAATAATAATAAATAAATTTAAAAAAAAAATAAAAAAATGAAATAAAATAAAAATGGGAGTATTTCTGCCCAAGCTCTCTCTTTGCCTGCTGCCATCCATGTAAGATGTGATTTGCTCCTCCTTGCCTTTCACCTTCTGCCATGATTGTGAGGCCTCCCCAACCATATGAAACTGTAAGTCCAATAAACCTCTTTCTTTTGTAAATTGCCCAGTCTGGGGTATGTCTTTATCAGCAGAGGGAAATGGACTAATACACAAGTATTTGGGAGTATTTTAAAGCTACAAATAGTAGAATTATTTTTTCTTTTAACAATTGTTTTCTCTACTGTTCTCAATTTAATTTTTAATTGTATTTTCAATTTTATTGAATCTGTAAATCTACAGTATGAATATTTTAGAAATTAAACTCCTTGGGCAAACTTATTCCTATTTTATATTTTGTAGCTATTATAAATGGAATGGCTTTCTTGATTTTTTTTCAGATAGTTCATTGTTACTGTGTGGAAATGTTCCTGATTTTAAAATGATTTTTTTACTCTGTAGTTTTCCTGAATTTGTTTATTATTCTAAATTTTTTTTAGGTCAGGTCTTTCGGTTTTCTGTATAGATTATGTTGTCTGCAAACAGACAATTTAACTTCTTCCTTTCCAGTGTTAATGCCTTTTACATCTTTATCTTACCTATTTGTCCTACCTAGGACTTCCAGTACTATGTTGAATAGAAGCAGCAAAAATTGGCATCCTTTTCTTCTTCTTGATCTTAGAGGAAAAGCATTTAACTTTTCACTGGAGTATGATGTCAGCTCTGGCCTTGTCATATATGAACTTTATTATGTTGTAATACATTTCATCTATACATAATTTACCAAGAATTTTTAAATTAAAAGGATGTTGAATGCCTTTTCTGCATCTATTGAGAGGATCATTCTGTTGATGTGGTATATCACATTTAATGATTTATGTTAAATCATCCCTAAATCCCACCTGATCACAGTGATTGATCCTTTTAGTATGCTGTTGAGTTCAGTTTGCTAGTATTTTGTTGAGGATTTTTACACTTATATTCATCAGGGATATTGACGTATAATGTTCTTTTCTCGTAGTGTCCTGCCTGGCTTTGGTATCAGGGTAACACTGGCTGTGTAAAATGAGTTTGAAAATATTCCCTCCTCTCCAACGTGTTGGAAGAATTTTAAAAGAATTGGCACTATTTCGTATTAAAATACTTGGCAGAACTCAGAAGTGAAGCCATCAGGTTCTAGGCTTTTCTTTAATGAAAGACTTTTTTTTATTACTAATTCAATCTCCTTACTCATTGTTGGTCTGCTCAGATTTTTCTATTTTTTCATGATTTAGTCTTGGTGGGTTGCATGTGTCTGGGAGGTTATCTGCTTCTTCTAGGTTATTTGATTTGTTGGCACATAATTGTTTATATTAGTTTCTTACAGTCCTTTGTATTTCCACAGTATCAATTGTAATGTATTCTCTTTCATTTCTGATTTTATTTATATCTTTTCTCCTTTTTCTCTTAGTTTGATTTCTTATTGTTTTAAAAAGCCACTCTCCCTTTTGTTGATCTTTTCAATTTTTCACTAGTTCCACTTCATTTATTTGTGCTCTGATTTTCATTATTTCCTTTCTTCTGCTAACTTTGGACTTTTTGTTTGGGATTTTTCTCCTTTATTAATGTAGGCATTTGTTGGTATAAACTTCCCTGTTTTCCTACAACACATAAGTTTTAGAATGCTGCATTTCTATTTTCATTTGTCCCAAAATATGTTCTAATTTCCCTTTTAATTTCATCTTTCATTCATTTATTGTTTAAGAGCGCTTGTTTAATTTCCACACACTTGGGAATTTTAATATATTGCTGCTATCATTGATTTCTAGTTGTATACCTCACGGTCAGAAAGGATACTTTGTATAATTTCAGTCTTAAATTTGTTCAGATGTGTTTTGGGGCCTAAGATGTGATCTAGATGGGATCTAGAGTATGTTTCATATATGCTTGAGAATAATGTGTGTTCTGTTCTGTTGGGTGGGATACGTCAGTTATGTTCTTTTGGTTTAAAGTGTAGTACCAATGCTATGCTTTCTTATTGGTTTTATTTCTAGGTGATGTGTTCTTTGTTAAAAGTAGGGTATTTAAGTTGCTACTCTTATTGTATTGCAGTCTATCTCTCTCTACAAATCTATTTTTTATATATATATTTAGGTGATCAGAGTTGGTTGTGGATATACTTACAATTGCTATATCTCTTTAATGAATCAATTTATTTGTCATCATATAAAGACCTTCATTGTTTTATTATACAGTTTGACTTAAAGTGCATTTTATTTCATATAAATATCCACTACCCCTGATCTCTTTGGTTTTCATTTTCAACCTGGTATATCTTTTTTCATCCTTACATTATCAATCGCTGTATATCCTTAAATATGAAGTTAATCTCTTCTAGGCAGCATATAGTTGGGAATTTTTAAAAATTTATTCAGCCACTCTATGTCTTCTGATTGAAGAATTTAATTCACTTGCATTCAAAATAACTATTGGTACATGAGGATTTACTATTACCATTTTATTAAGTTTTAAATTGTTCCACAGATCTATTTCATGTTTTTTTGTTTCTTGTTGTCTTCTTTTGTTACTAGATGATTTTCTTTTCTGAGATGCTTTAGTTCCTTACTTTTTATCTTTTATGTGCCTACTACAGGATTTTGGCTTGTGGTCACATAAAATATAAGACATCTTACATAAAACATTTAGTTACAAGAGACTATTTTAAGCTGATAATATCTTGATCACATTTTTAAAAACTCCTTTTTCCTCTATGCACAGTTTACGTTTTAGATGACACAATTTACATATTTTACACGGTGTAATTTTTAACAAACTATTTTAGCTATTATTAATAATTTTGTCTTTTATTCTTTACACTAAAGATATAAGTGAGTTATATGCCACCATGACAGTATTACTTACTTTTCAAAATATGACTGTCTACTTACTCTTACCATTGAATGTTATACTTTTTTGTTATCATGCTGCTAATTAGCATCTTTTTCTTTCAGCTTATAAAAGTACTTTTAGTATTTCTTCAAAGACAGATCTGGTAATGATAAACTCTCTCAGCTTTTTTTCTGGTAAAATCTTTATGTCTCCATTTCCGAAGGACAGCTACGCTGGGTACACTATTTTGAGTACAGCTTTTGTCTTCAGTGCTTTGAATATATCATCCCACTCTCTCCTGGTCTGTAAGGTTTTTGCTGAGAAATTAATTGCTAGCCTTATTGAAATTCCCTTATATGTCATTTGCTTTTCTCTCCTGTTGCTTTCAGGATGCTCTATTTGTGTTTTGTTAGCTTGATTGTAATATGCCTTATTGTAGTCTTGGTTAAATTGAATCTTATGGGTGGTATTTGACTTTCTTGTGCTTGGATATTGAATGGTTAGGCTTTGTGTCCCCACCTAAATCTTATCTTAAATTAAAATCCTCATCATCCCCACATGTCAAGGGAGAGACCAGATGGAGGCAATTGGATCACAGGGGCGGTTTCCCCACTACTATTCTCATGACAGTGAGTGAGTTCTCACAAGATCTGATGGTTCTGTAAGTTTGGTAGCCCCTCCTGCTTCCATCCTCCTTCCTGCTGCCTTGTAAGAAGGTACCTTGCTCCCCCTTCACATTCCACCAGGATTATATTTTCCTGAGGCCTCCCCAACCATGCTGCACTGTGAGTCAATTAAAACACTTCCTTAATTAATTACCCAGTCTTGGGCAGTTTTTTTATACAGTGTGAAAACAGACTAATACGGATATTTATACCATTCCCCAGATTTGGAAAGCTATCTGCTATTATTTTTTAAAATATGCTTCCTACCCCTTTGTCTCCCTCCTCTCCTCTTGAACTTTTATAATTTAAAAGTTAGTGTTTTTTATGTTGTCTGTCCCATAAATCCTGTAAGCTTTATTCACTCTTTGTAATTTTTTTCTCCTCTGACTACATTTTCAAATAACATGTCGAGTTCACAGATTATTTCTTCTGCTCAATAAATTTTGTTGTTGACACTCTCTATTACATATTTCATTTCATTGTATCTCTTAGCTCCAGAATTTGATTTTTTAATATAATTTTAATCTTGCCATTACATTTCTAATTTATTTATTGTTTTCCTAATTTTGTTGAATTGTTCCTCTATATTTTCTTAAAGTTTCCTAAGCTTTCTTAAGCAAATATTTTGAATTTTTTCCAGACAGTTTGTGTATCTCTATTTCTTTGGGCTCAGCCACCAAGAAAATATTTTGTTATTTTGATAGTGTTACATCTCCTTGGTGTTCATGTTTCTCACTGTGTTCATTGGTGTGTGTGCATTTTGTGAAGCAGTTAATCTCTTCCAGACTCTAGGGACTATTTTCATTGTGGAATAACTTTACCCTGTGAGTGGTGGGAGAGTAAGAGGGCATTTGTTGGGTTGGATGCAGTAGTTCTAGCACCAGTGTGTAGACTACACCATTGGTTCTAGCACCAGCTGTGTAGTCTTTGCAGTTCTGTCAGCTAAGGTTAGTGTTCACAAAGATTTCAGGGATCCTCAGCTACCAATGCTGTGGATGTTCACAGTGAGGGTGAGCGTTGAGGTCTTCAATGACAGTGCTGCTAAACTTCTCCCAATTTCTTTTTCTTCCACTGGGAAACCTATGACCAAGGGGATTGCTCTTGGCACTGGAATGGGCTTGTAGGCTCATTTGTAGTGGCAGTATCTGATTGCATGATGAAGAATAATGCCCATAGAGATGCAACACAGCTGAGGTCTGAAGCACAGGCATGCCTGGAGAGTCTGTAGTTCTGTGGTCTGCGGTGGTAATAACACTGGTGCCTTAGAAGCAGGACCCTGTTGCTGCATTGGAAATAGTATGTGAGGCATGAATATTAGTGAAGCAGCCAAAGAGCCAAGAATGGGAGCATGGGTGTGTGCAGAGTTATCATGTTTGCAGGATCAAACTCATTGTTTAACTGAGCCAGTGCCTAGATCACAGACACATTGAGTGAAAGCTTAGCCTCAGGATTTAGGATGCAAACTAGCTTGCAATGATGATGGCTCTGGTATCTGGGATGTGAATGGTTCGAGTGCAGCCATGGGGCCTAGGTCTGGACTGTAGCATTAACAGGCTGACTGTGGCTCCAGTGTTAGGGCATGTATAGGTTGGGAGACATAGTGGCTCCTTTCCCATAGTGGCTCAATCTTAGCCACTTCTTGGGTGTAGGAAAGATGTGCAACCACATCATCCTCTCAAGAGTTCCTCAGTGGGAATGGCTGTTGGACACATCAGTGATAAAAGATGCCAGTATCTTCTGTGGAGAGGCCACTGGGGACCACAGTGATTCCTTCTATGTGGCCGATGCTAGTAGCCTCCCACTTTCTTCTTCATTCCTAGTCATCTTTTGGCACCTCTTATCAATGATCTTTTCTATGTTGATATTCTCCATGGTTTTTTTTTTTTTCCTACACTCTATTGCTAAAGATTATTTAATGAGCTTTTGAGCCCTCTGTGGGCTATTTTTTGTTTATGGATAGCTGTCTGTATTTGTGTTTTGTTTGTGAGAGGATGAAGGCTAGTATCTCCTATTCTGTTCTCTTCATGATGCTATTATCTGAACTGATCCCAAGCCTGTTTTGCCGGAGGTATTTTCAAGAGACACAAGAGCCAACTTAAAGAGCTCCCAATGGTCACAGCTAGAAAAATTTGACCATCAAAATTAAAAAGCAATGGATTATAACCCATAGTATAAAATAAATATCCATAAGCCCATACTAACATAAGCAAATAATTGCATAATTAATAAATAAAAGAGGCAAATTTCCTCTGCAGAAAAATATCAAGTAATTTATATACTTACTCTGCCTTCAAGGATTAAGATCAAATCCTGAACTCCTTTTTTTTTTTTTCCTTTTTTTCTGAGACAGGGTCTCGGTCTGTCACCCAAGCTAAAATGCAATGGCATGATTTTGGCTCACTGCAACCTAGTATCCCAAGTTCAAATGATCCTCCTACCTCTGCCTCTCAAGTAGGTGGGGCTACAGGCATGTGCCACCATAGCTGGCTAATTTTTGTATATTTTGTAAAGACATGTTTTTGTCATGTTGCCCAGGATGATCTTGAACTCCTAGACTCTAGCGATCCACCCATCTCGGCCTCCCAAAGTGCTGGGATTACAGGTGTAAGCTACTGCACCCGGCCCTCAAACCCTGAACTCTTTAAGAATGAGAAACACATAATGAATTCCATCCAAAGACTATGGTAAAGAAGGGGAAAAAGTAACCTCACAATGGAGGAATCTGACAAACACTGTCTGTTTTCAAGGTAATCATCAGCTGTGACGAAACATGTTTATAATACATACTTTCATTACGCTGTCATAAAAATGGTACTTTACCTCCCTGGTCTTCCTCCCAAAAACCCACAATTTTCATCTGACCATGAAGAAAATACCAGGCAAATACCAATAGAAGGTCATTCTACAAAATACATAAACAGCACTTCTTAAAACTGTCATCATCAAAAATAAGAAAAATCTGAGAAACTCTCACCACCTAGGACACACAACAACGAACTGTAATGCGGTATCCTGGATAGTGTGCTGTAACAGAAAAATGATTTTAGAAAAAACTAAGAAAATCTAAATAAAGTATAAGTGTAGTTAATAATAATATGTGTGTCAATATTGGTTAATTCTAGCAAATTTACCATACTAATGTAAGACATAAATAATGTTTAAAATTGAATGTGTAGTATATGGGATTTCTGTAAAATCTTTTTCATTTTCCTGTAATCTAAAACAATCTTTTAAAAGAAAGTTAAATTTAAATAATGGAAAATATTTACTGAAGATAATTGAAGCAAAATATACAAATAACCAAGGGAATGAAAATTAGGTGAAGATGTAAAACATGTCAAGTAGAAGGTGGTTAGAATAAAAAGCAAGCAAAGAAAATCCAACTTATATGCAATTGCTGATATGAGGACAAAAATCATAACAAAGAGACAAATAATATTTAAAACTGTAATCCAAGGAAATGTTTTTGAAAATGAAAGAAGACCTGAATTTACCTATTAAAAAAAGGCTTACAACATACTGGGTAAAACTGACCCGGAATGATCAATTCTGAGATGTAACCTAGTAAAACTGTTAGATTTTAAAGGTAGAGAAGAAAGTCCTCATGGCAGCAAGAAAAAAATAAACAAAATAACAACACAACAGAATTGTATAAATAACAAACTTTTTAGAAAAGCAACATATAAAGCAGGGCACTTTGCAATTTTAAAAATTGCAAAGCAAGGATATTAATCTAATCTGTGCTCCAAATACCAAGACTGTAGAAAACAATTTAGAAGATGAAATTAAAGCTAAAGGGAAAATCTGCTTTCATATCTAAGGTTATTGCTCAGAAGTTTGTCTAAAATTTATTATTAATCTGGTTACCCAGTAAATATTTTCATCCCAAAAAAGCACTGAACTTACTGAAACTTTCTATAATTAGATGGTAAGAAAAATGCAATAATTCAGAATCTATGCTTGTATATGGAGGCAGAAAACATGCTCTTTTATATGAGGAGAGAATTATAGACATACTTTATTAGGGAAAATTGGAGCTGAGATGAATTTACTGAAGTATCTCTGCTTGGGAGAAGGTATTGCAGCTTGGTCAAGAGGATGAGCTTTGGAGTAACATCAACAGCAGCAACAACAAAATACTCCTCAGTTTTTGTGCTTGTTCTGATGCTTTTTAAATGTGTGACCTCAAGAAAGTTCCTTAATTGTTCCGTACTACATTTTCCTCACCTATATAATGGGGATGACAGTTTGGATACAAAATTAAATATGATCAATTAGAGTTTTGCCAGGTTAGCTCATATGTTCTTTCAACAAGCCTCCACCTCTTTTTGAACACATCTTAATCAGATTTATCTTGTATTTGTTCTGTCCCAGCCTTGTTATCTACTGTTTTTCCAATGAGCCCTGGTTTCTTTTATTAAAAAAAAATGGCACTTATAAAGCAAGAACCAGGGACTAGATGCACTCTTTGGTACCGGGGTGCCATTGATTCTAGGCCCTCTCACTGGAAATAGCTAGAATATATATATATAAAAAATCATACAAATATGTCCATCTATATGTCAAAACTGGAACAATCTGAGCAACAATATACTGACTGCATTGAATCATGACATAAATTATAAAAAACTATTCGAGTCCAGGCTGATTTAATAAATAAGTAAATACATGCATAGGGTAGAAAGGACAACACTTCTTTGCAGTTCAATTCCAATGAATAAATCAAAGTTTGAGGAAAAACAGGGTGAGAATTGTCTCAAAGTATCTCACCCATAGCATTCATTGATTATAAAGGAAAAGATAACTTTACAATGGTGAAACCTAGCAAAACCACCTTTATCAAATGACTGAGGTCAGTATTCCTTGTAACATTATGAATCCAATGATAGGAAGCACTGAGAAGAAATAAAGCACCATTTCTGCAATATTTTTGGCAAAATGCATACTCTCCATCTGCCAACTCATGAGCATACATCAGACAATCCTAAACTTAGGGACTTTTGACAAAAAAAAAATTGATTGATATTCCTCAAAAGTGTCAAGGACATTGAAGAAAAAACAAGGGAAGACTAAGGAACTGTTACAGACTGCAGGAGACTAAAAAGAAATAACTACTAAATGCAATGTGGGATTCTGGATAGGAATCTGGGAGGGAAACAGAACATGAGTGCAAAAACTAGTGAAATATGAATAAACTTTATAATTTATTTAAAATTTTTATACAAAGTTAATTTCCTGGTCCTGATAAGTGTGCTAAACTCATGTAAGATATTAATGTTAAGGGAAGTGGGATGAGAGACAGATGAAAATTCCATATTTTTGTAACTTTTCTACAAATCTAAAAGAAGTTCAAAATTAAAATGCTTAAAAATAAAAAAAACCTTTGATTTAAACATTAAATGTGATAGTATATATAAAGGATTAATGGCAATGTCAGACCTAATTGCACACAAAAATGTTAGTGAGCAACATTACCATTATTTATTATTATCATTATTATTAGCATCACTTTTACTAGCACAAGATACTCTGAGGTACTAGATAGAATTTTTCTGTTTACCCGAATTGACAACTAAAGCCATGGCTGAGAACAAAAGTGATCAGGATAGAATCTTACAAGTTCAAATCTTCTAGCTCTTGGGCTGACTACTTCACCTCATGTTTTTCCTAAAAGCAGCATTCCAATAAACCTAACTGTCATCTAACTTCCCTCCCCCCAGTATTGTTAAAACAATGAAACGAAATTTTAAAATAAATAAAACAAACCATATAGAGAGGGCTTTTGTGTGGAAGGAGGAAGTTACTAATTTTGAATAATGCAATGCTCATGAAGAAACTTCACCTCTTCTCCTCACATTCCAGCTGAAGAAGGTTGGGATCATGTGACTAGTTCTCCCTCTCAAAGCCAAAGAAATCACTTGTCAAATTTGAGAGTGGTCAGAAGGAAGGATGTCATGGGTTAAATTGTGTTCCCCACAAAAGATATGTTGACATCCTACCTTCTAGTATCTCAGAACTTGATCTTATTTGCAAATAAGTCATTGAAGATGTAATTAGTTAAGTTAGATGAGATCATATTGAAGTAGGGTGGCCCCTAAATTCAATATGTCCTTAAGAGGAAACAATGGTGAGACACAGGGAAAATGCCATATGTGATGGTTAATACTGAGTGTCAACTTGACTGGATTCAAGGATACAAAGTATTAATCCTCATTGTGTCTGTGTGGGTGTTGTCAAAAGAGATTAACATTTGAGTCAGTGGGCTGGGGAAGGCAGATCCATCCTTAATCTGGTGGACAAAATCTAATCAGTTTTCAGTGAATATAAAGGAGGCAGAAAAATATGAAAGGCAGAGACAGGCCTAGTGTCCCAGCCTACATTTTTTCTCCCATGCTGGATGCTTCTCTCATGCTGGACTTTGTTAGAGACTGAAGGCTGTTTGACTATGGGTCATCAAGTTACCATGTGACCTGAATTGCCCATCATGAACTGGGTGCTTTCTGATCCATCAGGCCACAAAGTGGGTCATGCACAGCTGCATTCCATCATCAAATGGAAGTAGTATATACATGACTGGGCTTGAGCAGGTCCTGAAGGCACCAGTAAGGTACATGAGGAAGTGACTCAAATGCCCATGGTCTCCACTCCTGCCACCCTGCCTTCTCTCCCCCAGCCTCCACTGATGGCCTCGTGGGGAGTTCCCTATGGTCAGTTGACAGAGGAAGAGAAGACTAGGGCCTGGTTCACGGATGGTTCTGCACGATATGCAGGCACCACCCGAAAGTGGACAGCTGCAGCACTACAGCCCCTTTCCAGGACATCCCTGAAGGGCAGCAGTGAAGGGAAATCTTCCCAGTGGGCAGAACTTTGAGCAGCGCACCTGGTTGTGCACTTTGCATGGAGGGAGAAATGGCCAGATGTGTGATTATATACTGATTCAAGGGCTGTAGCCAATGGTTTGGCTGGATGATCAGGGACTTGGAATAAGCATGATTGGAAAATTGGTGACAAAGAAATTTGGGGAAAAGGTGTGCAGATCGAACTCTGAGTGGTCGAAAACTGTGAAGATATTTGTATCCCATGTGAGTGCTCACCAACGGGTGACCTCAGCAGAGAAGTTTAATAATCAAGTGGACAGGATGACCCGTTCTATGGATACCACTCAGCCTCTTTCCTCAGCCACCTGTCATCGCCCAGTGGACCCATAAACAAAGTGGCCATGGTGGCAGGGATGAAGGTTACTCATGGACTCAGCAACATGGACTTCTACTTACCAACGCTGACCTGGCTACGGCCACTGCTGAGTGCCCAATTTGCCAGCAGCAGAGACCAACACTGAACCCTGAATATGGCTCCATTCCTGCGGGTGATCAGCCAGATACCTGGTGGCAGGTTGGTTACATTGGACCTCTTCCATCATGGAAAGGGCAGAGGTTTGTCCTCACTGGAATAGACACTCCACATATGGGTTTGCCTGCATGCAATGTTTCTGCCAAGATAACCATTCATGGACTCAAAGAATGCCTTATCCACCATATGGTATTCCACACAGCATTGACTCTGACCAAGGCACTCACTTTATGGCTACAGAAGTGTGGCAGTGGGTTCATGCTCATGGAATTCACTGGTCTTACCATGTTCTCCATCATCCTGAAGCAGCTAGATTGATAGAATGGTGGAATGGCCTTTGAAAGTCACAACTACAGCGCCAACTAAGTGACAGTACTTTGCAGGACTGGGTCAAAGCTCTCCAGAAGGCTGTGTATTCTCTGAATCAGCATCCAATATATGATATTGTTTTGCCCATAGCCAGGAATAATGGGTCCAGAAATCAGGGGGTGGAAGTGGAAGTGGCACCGCTCACCATCACCCCTAAAGATCTGCTAGCAAAATTTTTGCTTCCTGTTCCCATGGCATTACGTTCTGCTGGCCTAGAAGTCTTAGTTCCAGAGGGAGGAATGCTGCCACCAGGAGAGACAATGATTTCATTAAATTGGAAGTTAAGATTGCCACTTGGACACTTTGGGCTCCTCTACCTTTAAGTCAACAATCTAAGAAGAGAGTTCCATTGTTGGCTGGGGTGACTGACCTGGACTCTCAAGATGAAATCAGTCTACTGGCCAGGCGCGGTGGCTCAAGCCTGTAATCCCAGCACTTTGGGAGGCCGAGATGGGCGGATCACGAGGTCAGGAGATCAAGATCATCCTGGCTAACACGGTGAAACCCTGTCTCTACTTAAAAAATACGAAAAACTAGCCGGGCGAGGTGGTGGGCACCTATAGTCCCAGGTCCTTCAGTAATGAAGGTTTGGATCACTCCACCAGGAGAAAAACCTACAACCTGCTGAGGTACTTGCTGAATTCAAGGGGAATACAGAATGAGTAGCAGAAGAATGTAGTCATCAATACCAGCTACAGCCACATGACCAGCTACAGAAATGAGGACTGTAACTGTCATGTGTATTTCCTCCTTTTGTTAAAAAACATGTTTGTGCATGTATACACTTGTACCAAGAAAATATCTTCATTTTATTTCCTTTTCCTTTATCATGTGACATAAGATTTATTGACTTCATATCAGCATTTAAGTATTGTTAACTTTATGTAATAGTATTTGGGTTGGGGATTGGTGTGTTTCCAGTTGTACGAAGAATAGTTGTATTATGTTAGGCATAATTATGACCTCATTATTGTCTTTATTTGAAGATTATATATGATCTCAGGAGATGTGTACGGGCTCAAGTTGACAAGGGGCGGACGTGTGATGGTTAATATTGAGTGTCAACTCGACTGGATTGAAGGATACAAAGTATTAATCCTTGGTGTGTCTGTGAGGGTGTTGCCAAAAGAGATTAACATTTGAGTCAGTGGACTGGAGAAGGCAGATCCACCCTTAATCTGGTGGGCAACCTAATCAGCTTCCAGTGAATATAAAGCAGGCAGGAAAACATGAAAGGGAGAGATGGGCCTAGCCTCCCAACCCTTTCTGCCATGCTGGATGCTTCCTGCCCTCGAATATCAGACTCTAAGTTCTTCAGTTTTTGGACTCAGAGTGGCTCTCCTTGCTCCTTAGCTTGCAGACAGCCTATTGTGGGACCTTGTGATCATGTGAGTTAATACTTAATAAACTCATATATATATTAGTCCTGTCCCTCTAAGAGAACGCTGACAAATACACCATGTGACTATGGAAGCAGAGATTGGAGTGATACAACTGCAGCCCAAGGAATGACAGTGATTGACAGCCATGACCAGAAGTCAGGAAGAGGCATGGAAGGATTCTACTTAGAGTCTCAGACAGAGTGTGGCTCTGCCAGCACCTCGGTTTTGGACTTCTAGCCTCGAGAACTGTGAGATAAATTTCTGCTGTTTTAAGCCACCCAGTTGTGGTACTTTGTTTTGGCTACCCTAGGACACTAACAACACAACAGGACAGTGGCAGTTATAACCCAGGAAGATATTCAGGATTCTGCCAGTCTGACTACCTGCCCAATGCTCCTAGGGCAAGGAAAAGAGCCTCAAGGAGGAATGACATGAGGAATAAACAAGTATAGAAGACGGATCCTGCTAGTGCCCATAGCTACCAGAATTGAGGTCACAGGGATAGGTGAGATGGGGAGTCCAGGTTTTTGGAGGACCATGGAGTGGGACGCACAGAGACATACACAGTAGAGGAAGATGGCATGACACCACTAGCGGGGCTTAGAGGCTGAGAAGAGATCCAATGTCTGGTGGGGCTACATGGATATGAGCCCCCATCAGCATGAGGCTTTTTAAAAACACCACCAGTCCCACACCAAGTCAATAATCAGCAAGGTAGGAAAGCCATCCCAAGCGAACCAGGAAAAAGCCCAACTTCCCAATTTTCCTTGCTCTTTCCTCTCATGCCAACAGCCAAGAGGTTACCGTAGTGAAGGAGGGATGTGGAAAGGAGAGCAGACCCCCATGCCTCATCCCCACTGGCTTAACCGTGTTCTGTAGGTGCAATGGAAGAAGGAGGGGGAGCTGCTGCAGGATAGGGAAGGTGAAAAAGAGCTTTCTATCAGAGAGAAGTTCAAAGTTTTAATATTATGAAGTTGAACCTAAGAACTAAAAGCAAACAGACTTTGGGAGGCCAAGGCAGGCAGATTGCCTGAGCTCAGGTGTTCGCAACCAGCCTGGGCAACACAGTGAAACCCCGTCTCTACTAAAATACAAAAAATTAGTCGGCCATGGTGGCATGCGCCTGTAGTCCCAGCTACTCGGGAGGCTGAAGCAGGAGAATTGCTTGAACCCGGGAGGCAGGGGTTGCAGTGAGCCAAGATTGTGCCACTGCACTCCAGCCTGGGTGACAGAGTGAGACTCTGTCTCGAAAAATTAAAATAAAATGCTATGAAACTAGAGATAACACGAAGGCACCTGCTCCCCTGTGGGAAAGATTAACACAGAAGTTCTGTTTGTTCTGAGTGTATTTTGGAGTTCTTATCAGAACAAACAGAACTTCTGTGTTTATACCCCAATCAGCCATGACCTCTAACTCAACTGTAGTTATAATATTATAATAGTAATAACAATAATATAATAATTATTAAATCACTCCACCTCATAAGCAAACTGTTTCACGTCTGTATGTAAGAGAGACCGTTTCCTTTCCTATTGATCTGGGGCAAGGCCTATTTTGACCATAACATGAAACAAAGAGTTCTTGGTAAGCAGTAGATTCAATAAGACTAACTCAGGGAATTTGGCAAGGTTTACGGGTCTCTAAATGATGAATATTTTAGCCAGTGAATGGTGGGAGTGGGGAGGTCTCTAGGGAGCCTTATGCCTTGAAATTTAGAGTTTCTTTGGGGAGTAATTCATTAGGAAATGAGAAAGCAAATGCTCTCTCAAGAGGAAGCTTTCAAAACTATTACTTTATATTAATCAGCAGACTTGATTTTTCATTAAGAAACAAGAGAAAATGTTTTCTCTGACCAGGCAACTCTTTCAACAGCAGCCTGTTGGTTTTTAATAAGCCAAAGTTTTTAGAGGCCTAGTGACAGGCCTGCCTCAAGAGGTTTGCAGAATATCTGAGTCAGGAAAATGTAAACTATGTTTTATCACTATAGAAAAAAAAGTTGCTAACCTTAAGTAGCATTGTCTTACAGTTTAGAGTTAGGTGTGTGACATTTGGAAAATATCTTTACCTCTCTGAGCTTTACTTTTTTCCTCTACAAATGAAAATAACATTTATCACATGGAGGTACTTTTTGAGTGCAAAATGACATAGGTAAACTACTTAGCACAAAAGTGATAAACGCAGCTGAGCCAGAATTTGAACCCCAGTCTGTTTCACTGCAAACCTGTGTTCTTCGCCTTTACCTTCTATTGTCTCTACTTTCATGGAGAATTGTCAAGAAGATGACAGATGAATACAAGAATAAAAGTATGAAGGTCAGTATAAATATAAATTTGAAAGCCTGCCAGGATACATACAGGATTTAATATCAGAATGAAAGGCTTTCGATAGTGATTTGAAAAAGAAAAGAAAGAGGTTCAGTAGAGCAGAAGAGATATCCCTTTTGTTCATGGCTCTATCTCTAGTTCCATAGTGCATAATGCTGGCTTATTATATGTGTTTGTTGAAAGGATGGCACATAACCGAGCACCTATCAAAGGAAGAAACACATTTGAGAGAAAAATAGTCCTTTCAAGACTAAGCCCTTTAAAGGTGATGACTTCATTAGCTTTTAAGTTTTAGCACGCACCAAAAAAACTTATACCTTAAGGAAACTCCATTATTGTTGTGGGTGATTTTGAACTCAGCACAGTATGTGAACGGTAGAAAAAGAAATCATTGTTAAAGATATTATGCCTCACATGCATTCTGTATTTGAGCTTAAAATCTAGATGATGGGTTGATAGGTGCAGCAGACTACCATGGCACATGTAACAAACCTTCACTTTTAGCACATGTATCCCAGAACTTAAAATAAAGTTTAAAAAAAGATGTTATGACCTGACACACAAAAGTAACCCATATGTCCAGAAAGAAATTATTCAGTTATCCTTTATTGAATCAGACCTATTAATTGTAAACACATTATAATTACATATGTAACAGTAAAATCATGCCTAAAGTAAAAAATGGCTTCCCATCAATCTTAGGATAAAGACCAAATTCTTACTGTGGCCTCCAAGGCCTCACTGACTTCTCTGGATCCTCTGGTGCCATTCTTACCCCTTTCCTTACTCCAGTTATATCAACCCTTCAGTTGCTCAATACACCACTTTCCTTCCCACCTCAGAACCTTAATGTGTGCTGTTCCTTTCAACTAATCAGTTCCAATATAGTGTCTTTCAAGATTTCAGCACAGAGATCACTTCCTTATGGAATCATCTTCTAACATATCAGATTCATTCAGGTCATCTTCTTATAAATTCTCAACGTACGATGGACTTAAGAAGCATTAATCACAGTAATTACATATTTTCACTCCCCTTTTTTAAATCACACTAGAATGTTAATCTTTATGATGGAGATGATATAAACATACGTTACATTTGATTAATTCCTTTACTATACATGCAAAAAAATTCTCTAATTTCCAACACTAACCCCTTGCTTACACTGCCCATGTATCTCCTCTTTCTCCATCTTCTTCCTTTTCTGTATCTTGTTTACCTTTTTGGGTTTTTTTTTTGTCTACTACCTATCGGGGAACTAGTGACCCTCTGCACACACCGACTCTCACTCTTAGAACAATGAACGATTCAAGTTAATGACTACTTTTCCCATCTGACAGAAAAGCAAACTAAACCCTAGAAGTCCAGTCACATAATTGAAGCAGCACAGAGAGCAGGCTCTGAGACAGGGTCTGGAACACAGGGATGTGTGGCTTCAAGGTCATCCTATTTTCTTTCCAGCCTCTACACACTGTGTAGTGCCCACCTATCATAAAGAACACCCTCAGAGCACTGCCATTGTATGAATCACTCCTCTGGGGGCCTGCACTCTTACTTGCCTGTGTTATTTGGGATGGGTGGGCGGGTCATAACGTGGAACGTTTCAGCAGAGTGAAGAATACGTCTTACACTTTAAAAATGTTTTCCTCATGAGCCAGAAGTAGATGCCTGAAGTATATGCTACCAAAGAATCACAGAATGTGGCAAGTGGAAGAAAACCTGGTCATTTGATCTCACCCTTTGTTTCATAAATAAAACACCTAGTCCCAGATATATTATATATCTAGTCCAAGGACATGACTCAATGAGAGGAAAAGAACTTAAGACTTACAATGCTAACGTTTAAATTTTCTTTTGTGTCATGTTTTGTCCCACCTCTCTTGTTAGTGAATGAACGATAAGTTAAAAGAATTTATTTTTAAAGGGAATTTGGTCAGTTCCCAGACCATCTAACGATTTTGGAATGCCTATTGTAGTGTAGGTATTCAGTTCCTAATTTATATCAAAAAGGGTTTTAGCCATGAAGAAAAAGGGAAAAACGATTGCCACGTGTTCTTGTTCTCATGACTGCCACCAAATATCATGGCCTTTTGTTGCCCATTTGCTGGTCAGAGCTTCTGATGTACCGCCCAGCATATAGTTGTGCTTACCAAGCAATATGAAAAACAATTTAGTCTGTCTTGGTACAAGCCCTTTATCCCCTCTGGAATTATTTGTACTTGCTTCTATTGCAGAAACACTTCAACCAAGCAGGCATATTCTATTGTTTTTCCTTCAAGAGTACGTTTTGTAGTTTATAAATTTTATAAATTCTTTCTCTGGCCACCATTTCATGTAAATTTATGAGACCAAAAAATGCCTAAAATTGAAAAGTAGGTCTCTGGATGGAAGCTGTTGTGGGCATCACTCAGAATTTATTCTTTATGTTAGTCAGTCCATAAACCAGCACTAAGATCTTGGACTTAATCCTAGCATTCCCTCTCAAGGGCCAAAGCATGGCACAAGTATAGGCACCATTAGTGTACAGGGCATTGCAACTGTTGTCTTCATTCCAGAGCCCTGTCCTTCATATCCAGAGGTGTCACCAGTCTGAGATCATTAATATTCTAACAATAATTTCTTTCAGAATTTCTTAATTTGACTGGGGAGACTGTTTTATTGAGCTACTGGAAGCAGGAGTTGAAGGAAGGTAAATGTATCCATAAAAATTAAAGTGAAGTATGTAAAAAATAAAATAAATAAATCTTAATTTCTCAGTAGGAAATACTGAAGTTACTAGAAGTTCTGGTATCCCTCAGAAAAAAAATCATTTGAATTTTATGTGTCCTTTCATTATTTTATTTAATCTGAAGATGAAATACACACAGAGATATTTACAAAAATATATAAACATATAGAGTAAGTCAGGTAGACTGAGATACATATATATGTTTTGTGAATACTAGAAATAACAAAATTAGGTATTTAAGTGATGCCACTGATTTGCATGATAAAAAGAGAAAGAAAATTTGAAATGAACATGGAAGAATGTTCAATCTTGCAGATAAACACAAATTAAAACAATGAGGTTACATTTCATTGCTATTGCACAGATAAACTTTTAAAATAGATCACAAGTGTCAGTGACAGTGAGGTTGTGGTAAAATTTATAAACTCAAGTAATTTTTGATGCAATTACAATATGGGTCTATCATTTTGAAAAGCAGTGTATCAATGTATGTCAAGAGAAATAAAGATGTCTCAGTAATGCCATTCTTACCAATTGTCCTAGAGAAGTTATTTATTTAGGCTTTTTTTCCCCCTTTCAATTAAAATGTTGACTGTGTTATCAGTTATACTAATATGGGAAACAATTAAAATATCCAACACTATGATATATCCACTAATTGGAATGTTATACAGGTATTAAAACTGTCTTTAAAATGCTGGATGGACGTGAGATGGCCAACTAGACACAGCTAGGAGGAACATCTGCCACTGAAGGACCAGGCCACTGTGAAGACTGGCACACTCTGAGCAGATCTTTAGAGGGAGGGCATTGAGAATGGATGGAGGGAGGACACAGATGCTGGGCTGAAGGGGGAGGAAGCTAGGAACCCGGAATGTGGCTACTGTGCACCGGAACTAGTTTCTGGCCCCCAACAAGTCCTGGGAAAGGAGTGACTTGAGCAAACAAGGAGCAACCAGCTCTCACCATGGACCTCTGGAATCCTGGCAGCAGGAGACCCCATAACACCCATGGACACGTGAGCTGGCAGGGAGAACTGCTCAGAGAGGTAATAGGGGCAGGACTTCAGCCTGCGCACAGCCCAGAAGGTTTGGTGCCAGATTTCTCTGGGGAATGGCCAGGTATGCCATCCCCCAAGGCTTGCCATGCTCCCCTAGGAGACTTAAACCATAGAGGAATTTATGAGAATGAATAGAGTAGGGTAAACTTGTCTGTGAGATGGGGCTGGGCGTCCTCCTGTCTCCCAGGGTCCCAGCCTTGCTGTGCCTGCTTTCAGTGCAGCCTTGGATGCCCAACCAGGTGCCTCCTAGGGGCCCATGCTGCCACCAGCAGCACTGCCAATGCCCAGACAGACACCAACAGGCCCAGCCCACCAGTGTCCCACCCAAGCCAATGAATGTACACCCCTATGTGCTGTGGCTGCTGCTGGCACATGTGAACAAGTGCAGATCTTGATGACATCACTGGACAAATCACCTTGGTTGGCATTTGGCATCCACAACCCTTTGGAGTGTTGTGGCCAGTGGTCTGGGAACACTTCAGCCCCTTCAGTGCAGCAGGTTCCCAACCTTGAGGGGCCAGTGAACAAAGTCAGGAACCCAATATCAACCTCCAGAGTTAAAGCATGAATCCTAGGAGTACTGAGCTTAGCTGTGACTCCCCAAAAATTTACCAGAAATGAAGTCAGTCAACTGAACCCAGCTTATACCACAATCAAACCCCTAAGTACATCAAATAACATAAAATCAAAAACATAAGATAAAAATCCAAAGGACAGCAACTTCAAAAATTGAAGGAAGATCATCAGACCACGTAGATGAGAAAGAACCAGCACAAGAACTTTGGCAACTCAGAAAGCCCGAGTGTCTTCCTTTCATTATATTGATAGGAACGAAGATCATGGATATTCAGGAGGAAGTTGAAACCCAATCCAAGGATTCTAAGGAATGCAATAAAACAATACAGGAGATAAAAGATGAAATGGCCATTTTAAGAAAGAGCCAAATCAAACTAGTAGACCTGAAAAGCTCACTTTAAGAATTTCAGAATACAATCACAGGTATTAACAGCAGAATTGACCAAGCTGAGGATAGAATCTCAGAGCTATTATAGAAGATCAGCTTACTGAAGCAACTCAGTCAGACAAAAATAAAGATAAAACATTAAATAGGAATGAACAAAACCTCCAAAAAATATGGGAGCATGCAAAGAGACAAAATCTAGATGCATTGCTATCCCTGAAAGAGAGAGAAAGCAAGAAACTTGAAAACATATTTCAGGAAATTGTCCATAAAAATTTCCCTAACCTCTCTAGAGAGGCCAATATTCAAATTCAGAAAACGCAGATAATCCATGCAAAATACTACACAAAAAGACAATCCTTAAGACATATCAAAGATTTTTCAAGGTCAAAATGAAAGAAAATAGGTTAAAGGCAGCTAGAGAAAAGTAGTTAAGTCACCTACAAAGGGAACTCCATCAGGCAAACAGCGGATCTTTCAGCAGAAACCTCACAAGCCAGAAGAGAATAGGGTCTATATTAAGCATTCTTAAAGAAAAGAATTTTCAAACAAGAATTTCATATCCAGCCAAACTAAGTTTCATAAGAGAAAGAGAAATAAGATATTTTTTAGACAAGTAAATGCTAAGGGAATTCATTATCACCAGACTTGCCTTATGAGAGGTCTTGAAGAGAGTGCTAAACATGGAAAGAACGTGACAAGCCACTAAGAAAACACAAGTACATAGACCAATGACATTATAAAGGACCACACGAAGACATCTGCATAATACCCAGCTAACCAAATGATGACAAGAACAAATCCACTCATACCAACACTAACATTGAATGTAAATAGACTAAACACCCAAATTAAAAGGCAAAGAGTGACGAGTTGAATAAAGAAGCAAGACCCAAATGTACGCAGTCTTCAAGAGACACATCTCACATGCAATGACATGGATAGACTCAAAGTATAGGGATGGAGAAAAATTATTCCAAGCAAACAGAAAACAGAAAAAAAGCAGGGATTGCTATTATAATTTCAGACGAAAGAGACTTTAAACCAACAAAGATCAACAAAAGGCAAAAAAGGGCATTACATAATGGTAAAAGGCTCAATTCAACAAGACCAAACTATCCTAAACTTGTATGTACTCAATACAGGAGCATATAAATTCATAAAGCAAGTTCTTAGAGACCTAGAAAGATACTTTGATTTGCACACAATAATACTGAGAGACTTCAACCCCCCACTGACTATATTAGACAGACCACCAAAGTGGAAAACTAACAGATATTCAAGACCTGAAATCGACACTTGATCAAATGGACTTAATAGAGTTCTATACAACACTCCACCCAAAGGCAGCAGAATATGCATTCTTGTCATCTTCACATGGCACATACTCTAAAATAGACTAAACAATCAGACATTAACAATCCTTAGAAAATTCAAAATAAAAAAATGAAATCATCCCAACCACATTCTTAATCTGTAGTGCAATAAAAAGAAAGATCAGTACTAACAAAATTGCTCAAACCCATATAATTACATGGATATTAAACAATCTGGTCCAGATTAACCTTTGGATAAATAAAGTTTAGATAAGATAGAAATAAAGAAATTATTTGAAACTAATGAGAACAAGGATACAACATATCAGAATCTCTGGGACACAGTGAAAGTGGTGTTAAGAGGGAAGTTTATAGCACTAAATGTTCATATCAAAAAGTTAGAAAGATTTCAAATTAACAACCTAATAACTTGCCTAGAATAACTAGAGAAATAATAGCACCAACCCTAAAGCTAGCATAAGACAAGAAATAACCAAAATCAGAGCTGAACTAAAAAAAAATTGAGACATAAAAAGCATTCAAAAGATAACAAATCCAGCTGTTGGTTCTTTGAAAAAAAATGTAAGACGGATCACTAGCTAGACTAATAAAAAAAAAGGGGGGGTAGAGAAAATGCAAATACACACAGTCAGAAATGACAAAGGGGGCTTTACCCCTGACCCCACAGAAATACAAAAATCCCTTACAGACTATTGTGAATACCTCTGTGTTCATAAGCTAGACAACCCAGAAGAAATGGATGAATGCCTAGACACACACAACCTCTCAAGACTGATCCAAGAAGAAATTAAATCGCTGAATAGACCAATAATGAGTTCCAAAATTGAATCAATAAGAAAAAGTCTACAAACCAGAAAACGCCCAGGACCAGCCGGATTCACAGCCAAATTCTAGCAGATATATAAAGAAGAGTTGGTATCATTCCTACTAAAACTATTTCAAAATATCGATGGGGAGGGACTCCTCCCCAGCTCATTCTATGAGGCCAGCTTCATCCTGATACCAAAACCTGGCAGAGACACAACAACAACAACAACAAAACATTTTAGGTCAATATCCTTGAATATCAATGCAAAATTCCTCAACAAAGTACTGGCAAATCAAATCAGCAGGACATCAAAAAGCTTATCTACCATGGTCAATTAGGCTGTATCCCTGGGATGCAAGACTGGTTTAACACATGCAAATCAATAAATGTAAGTCATCACAAAAACAGAGTTAAAAACAAAAACCACATGACTATCTCAATAGATGCAGAAAAGAGTCTGAGTGCGGTGGCTCATGCCTGTAATCCCAGCACCATGGGAGGCCAAGGTGGGCAGATTGCTTGAGCCAAGGAATTCAAGACCAACCTGGGAAATATGGCAAAATCTCATCTCTACAAAAAAATACAGAAAATTAACCAGGCATGGTAGCATGCATCTATAGTCCCAGCTACCTGCTACTCAGGAGAACTAGGTGAGAGGACCACTTGGGCCTAGGAGGTCAAGGCTGCAGTGAGCCACGAACATACCACTACAACGTGGATGACAGAGAGAAGCTTTCTCAAAACAAAAAGATGCAGAAAAAACTTTTGATAAAATACAACATCCCTTTGTCAATGAAAAGAGGTAAACTCTGTAAAATATGTGAAAAGGTTTATTCTGAGCCAAATATGAGTGACCATGGCCCATGACACAGCCCTCAGGACATCCTGAGAATATGTGCCCAAGGTAGTCAAGATGCAGCTTGGTTTTATACATTTTAGGGAGGCATGAGACATCAATCAAATACATTTAAGAGATATGCTGGTTTGGTCCAGAAAGGCAGGACAATTCAAAGTGGGGTGGCTTCCAGGCTGTAGGTACATTTAAACATTTTTCTGGTTGACAATTGGTTGAGTTTGTCTAAAGACCTCGGATTGATAGAAAGGAAATGTTCAGGTTAAGATAAAATATTGTAGAGACCAAGGTTCCCTTGAAGTCTTATAGTGGCTGCTCTTAGAGACAATTGATGACAAGTTTCCTATTCAGATCTTTAAAAGGTGCTAGACTTTTAGTTAATCTCTTTAGAATTGGGAAGAAAAATATCTAGCTATGTTAACAGAGATTCTTACAGATGCAAATTGTCCCCCACAAAGGACTGTTTTGCAGGGCCATTTCAAGATATGGCAAAGAAAGATGTTCTGGGGTAAAATATGTTGATTTTCTTCCTCCTCTAGTAATGTTATGTCAGAGTCAGGTTGAAAAGTAAGTCATGATAAATAAGGTTAAGTAAAATTCATCCGATGAGAATTTATGATTTGTAGGGTATGAATCTCCAGACCATTTAGATAGGAATTTAGATGAGATAAAATAATCAGAGCTTAGTCTTCAACATGTTCAAAAATTTCAATAAACTAGGCAATGAAGGAACATACTTCAAAATAGTAACAGCCATCTATGACAAAACCACAGTCAACATCATACCAAATGGGAAAATGCTGGAAGCATTATCCTTGAAAACTGGAACAAGACACCCATGGTCTCTGTCACCCTTCCTATTCAATATAGTGCTAGAAGTCCTTGCCAGAGCAATCAGGCAGGAGAAAGAAATAAAAGGCATACAAATAGGAAGAGAGGAAGTCAAACTATCCCTGTTTGCAGATAACATGATTCTATATCTAGAAAACCCCATAGTCTTGGCCCCAAACCTCCATTATCTGATGATATGGTTTGGCTGTGTCCCCACACAAAATCTCATCTTGAATTGTATTCCCCATAACACCCATGTGTCAAGGGCAGGACAAGAGGGAGGTAATCAGATCATGGGGGCTGTTTCCCTGATGCTGTTCTTTTGTTTTGCTTTGTTTTGTTTTGTTTTGTTTTTGTTTTGAGATGGAGTCTCACTCTTTTTGTCCAGGCTATAGTGCAGTGGCACAATCTCGGCGCACTGCTACCTCCACCTCCCGCTTCAAGTGATTCTCCTGCCTCGGCCTCCCCAGTAGCTAGGACTATAGGCACGCACTACCATGCCTGGCTAATTTTTTTGCATTTTTAGTAGAGACAGGATTTCACCATGTTGGCCAGGCTGGTCTCCAACTCTGGACCTCAAGTAATCTGCCTGCCTTGGCCTCTCAAAGTGCTGGGATTACAGGCGTGAGCCACCACGCCCAGCCCCCCATGCTGTTCTCATGATAGTGAGTGAGTCTCACAAGATCTGATGCTTTTATAAGCATCTGGCATTTCCCTTGCTTGCACTCACTTCATCCTGCCACCCTGTGAAGAAGGTGCCTGCTTCTCCTTTGCCTTCCTCCATAATTGTAGGTTTCCTGAGGCCTCCCCAGCAATGCAGAACTGTGAATCAATTAAACTTCTTTCCTTTATAAATTACCCAGTCTTGGGTATTTCTTCAGAGCAGTTTGAGAATGGACTAATATATGTGATAAACAGCTTCAGCAAAGTTTCAGAATACAAAATCAGTGTCCAAAAATCTGTAGCATTCCTACACACCAAACACAGGCAAGCTGAGAGCCAACTCAAGAACACAATACCATTCACAATAGCCACAAAAAGAATAAAACACCCAGGAATACCTCTAACCAGGGGGGTGAAAGATTTCAACAATGAGAATTGCACAACACTGCTCAAAGAAATCAGAAATGACACCAATGGAAAAATATCCCATGCTCATGGATAGGAATAATCAATATTATTTAACTGGACATACTGCCCAAAGCAATTTATAGGTTCAATGCTATTCCTATTAAACCACCAAGGATACTCTTTACAGAATTAGAAAAAAAATTTTTTTAATTCATGTGGAACCATAAAAGAGCCTGTGATGGTTAATATTGAGTGTCAACTTCATTGGATTGAAGGATGCAAAGAATTGTTCCTGAGTGTGTCTGTGAGGGTGTTGCCAAAGAAGATTAACATTTGAGTCAGTGGACTAGGAGAGGCAGATCTACCTTCAGTCTGGGTGGGAACCATCTAATCAGCTGCCAGTGCAGCTAGAATAAAGCAGGCAGAAAAAGTTGGAGGGACTTGCTGAGTCATCCAGGCTTCCTCTTTCTCCCTTGCTGGATGCTTCCTGCCCTTGAACATCAGACTCCAAGTTCTTCAGCTTTTGAACTCTTGGACTTATACCAGTGATTTGCCAGGGGCTCTCAGGCCTTTGGTCACAGACAGAAAGCTGCCCTGGCTTCCCTACTTTTGAGGTTTGGGGATTCATATTGGCTTCCTTGCTCGTCAGCTTGCAGATGGCCTAGTCTGGGAATTCACCTTGTGATTATGTTAGTCACTACTCCTTAATAAACTCCCCTTCATATATACCTCTATCCTATTAATTCTCTCCTTTTAGAGAACCCTGACTAATATAGAGCCTAAAGAGCCAGGACAATCCTAAGCAAAAAGAACAAAGCTAGAAGCATCACATTATTCTACTTCAAACTATGCTACAAGGTCACAGTAACCAAAACAGCATGGTACAGGTCAAAAAACAAACACATAGACCAATGGAACCAATAAAGAGTCCAAAAATCGTGCCACACACCTACAACTATCTGATTTTCTACAATTTTGACAAAAACAAGTGATGGATAAAGGACTGCCTGTTCAATAAATGGTGCTATGATAACTGGCTAGCCATATGCAGAAGACTGAAACTGGACCTCTTTCTTATACCATATACAAAAAATTAACTCAAGATGGATTAAAAACTTAAATGTAAAATTTAAAACTATAAAAACTCTAGGACATAGGAAATACCATTCTGTATACAGGAACTGGCAAATATTTCATAACAGAGACTCCAAAAGCTATTGCAACAAACAGAAATTGACAAATTGACCTAATTACACTGAAAAACTTCTGCAGAGCAAAAGAAACTATCAACAGGGTAAAAAAAAAACAATCTACAGAATGGGAGAAACTGTTTGAAAACTGTGGATCTAACAAAGGTCGAATATCCAGACTCTATAAGGAATTTAAACAAACTTACAATCAAAAACCAAATGACCCACTAAATATTGGGCAAAGGACATGAACAGATAGTTTTCAAAAGAAGATATACACATGACCAACAAGCATATAGAAAAATATTCAACATCACTAGTAATTAGAGAAATACAAATCAAAACCATGATGAGAGAGCATTTCATAACAGTCAGAATGGCTATTATTAAAAAGTCAAAAAATAACATGGTGGTGAGGCTGTGGAGAAAAGGGAATTATTATACATTGCTGGTGGCAATATAAATTATTTCAGTCATTGTGGCAAGTAACTTAATTTCTAGAAGAACTTAAAAGAGAATTACTACTCAACTCAGCAATCCCATTATTGTATATATACCCAAAGGTATGTAAATCATTCTACTATAAAAACATATGCATGCATTTGTTCATTGCATCACTATTCACAGTAGTAAAGACGTAAAATCCATCTAAACACCAAATCAGTGGTAGAATGGATAAAGAAAATGTGGAATCTATATGCCATGGAAGACTACACAGGCATAAAAGAGAACAAAATCATGTTTTTTGCAGCAACATAAATGGAGCTGGAGACCATTATCCTAAATGAACTAACATGTGAACATAAAACCAAATACTGCATGTTCTCACTTATAAATGGGAGCTAAATATTGAGTATATATGGACACAAAGAAGGGAACAATAGACACTGGCGCCAACTTGAGCATGGAAAGTGGGAGGAGGGTGAGGATCATAAAACTACTTGTCAGGTACTGCTAAGCCTATTACATGGGTGATGAAATCATCTGTACTCCAAAGCCTCGTGACACGCTATTTATGTATGTAACAAACCTGCACATGTATCCCTGAACCTAAAATAAAAAGCTGAAAAGTTAAAAATGCGACAACACTATCTTAACATTTTTCAATAGTACGTAAAATATGTATAACACGGAATTTGAAAAGCAGAGTATAAAACTCGATTCATACTGATTATTATAGCCATGCAAAAATGTATTTGTCTAAATGTATACGTAAATGTGACTTTATTATTTTAAATTGTTAGCATTAGGAATGTTTTTCCTTTTAAATTGTTTATGTTATTTTACCAGTTACAATAGGAAAAAGTAGACTGACTCAGATTCTAGTGGCAGAAAATAAAATTATTTTCTCATTAGAGAGGGTATGCATGTAGAAGTTAATGAGCATACGTTTAGCAGTCAAGAAACAGTTGAGTTTGTGGCTGCTGCTTCTATTGGAAACTGTGAGACCTTGAACAAATAATTCATATTCTGCAAGTGTCAGTTTTCCCTTACATAAAATTGAGATTTTTTTTCTCATAGCCATGGAGATTTAGTGAAATAAAGACTTTATCATGTCACAAACATTTTGACATACAATAAGTGTTCAAAAAGGGATATCCTTTTTCACATTTTGGCAGCGACCAATTGTAGGTCACAAAAATATTATCCAGTAAGTCTTCTTAATGTCAGAATGTCTAATAAAATGTAAAAAGAAAAAAAAAAAGGCCTTTAAGCATTTATCTGATAAAACTGTTTCATTTGGGGCCTTTCCAAGACAACACATTTTTATGATTGCAATGTTTTCCCTTTTTCTTTCAGGTATTTTGAATTTTGGAATGCACAAGTTTATTGCAACAGAAATGCTTTAATAAAATTAAACCTCAGTCTATATCTATAGTTAAAAAGTGATACTGAAAAATTACATCAAGTAGATTTTTCTGTAAGAAATCAAATATCTGAATAGCTAACATATTAATTACAAACAGCTCTTCTTCTCTCTCTCAAGTCATATCTTACATCTCTATGCCTGCATTTGAATTAGTCTTCTGAGTTAAGGCTCCCTCTCCCCACCCCCTTCCCAGCCCCACTAAATGCATAAGCAGTTTACTCTTCTTTTCTTCCCAGGGGAGCCTGGTCTATTTCATGTGGGCACAAGGAACATAGGTTCCAAAAGATCCCACTGATTCACGTATCATAGAGAGTTTCTAATACAAAGGTCTATAGAGACATCTTTTAGATTTTCCAATGCAAAGTTTTAACATGAAAGCTGTGCACATTTGGTCTACGAGGGCCTAACAATGGCTCCCCAACCCTGTTCCTCTTTTCAATATAACCCCACTTAAAAGGAATTCAGTTTCTTTAGCAATAAAAGTATCCCAAGGACCTAAGGTTCTCAGTGTTCACATCTCAGAAAGACTCCATGGGAGAAGAGTCACTGTAGTTTCTTTTGAACTTTCCATTGTTGCCTCTCAGCCCATGTAGATCAACACTGACTGGGGGCAATCTTTCTAACTTGAGACCTGGGGTGAGACAGAAAAAAAAAATTGATGAGATTTATCACCTTCCCTTCATGATATGTCTTGGCAGCAAAGTGACCCAGGCAGTTAAGAAGAATATTGCATGCATAAAAATTTAATGAGCTCTTAGAGACTTTGTGGTCTACAGTGAGGATTTCTTTGGGAAATTTCTTTATTAACTGGCTTTTATGGGTAAACCTTTTCCGGAATCCCAGGGAAAGCTTGCAACACATTTGAGAAGGGAATGTGAACTCACAATCAGAATTCCTTCTAGCCAATTACTGGTGAAAGTAACAAAGTTGACTTCTATTTTTTCTGCAAAGAAAATTTTATTGTTCTTTAGGAACAAGGGTCAAAATACCTACTGTTTGAGTTACATATCTTCAATGAAGAATTCATGTTTAAAAAAAATTCTCAGTCTTGTATGAACTAATTAGTAACTCCATTTCAAAAGATGCCTTTAAAAATTCATTATGTAGTCACCCTATCCACCTTTCATTCATTCACTCAACTCTTTCAGCATCTGCTTGAGTATCTACTATGTGCCAGATATTATTCTAGTGAATTGAAACATTTTTAAACAAAACAGACAAAAATAATCTCTGCCTTTGTGATGCACCCATTTCAAAAGGTAGAGACAACATAAACAGTAAACATTAAAACATATAAATAATATAGTGTGTTAGAAGTTGGTAAGTGCTATAGGGAAAATATAGAGCATATAAGAGAGATCAAGTGTGGGATCTCCACTGGGGTGAAGTAGGAGGGTTGTCTAGTGTTAAGTAAGGTAGGAAGAGTGTGCCCCTCTGAAACTCTGACCTTTCTACAAAAGTTTAAAATAGATGGGAGACCTAGCTATGCATGTATTCAGGTGAATACACAAGCAGAGATGACAACTGGTACAGCAGAGGCCTTAAGACAACAGCATGCCTGATTTGTTCCAAGAACAGCAAGAAAGCTAGTGTGTCTGAAGCCAAGTGAATGAAGAAAATGGTAAGACACCAGGTCAGTGGAGCCACAATGCCACTATTAGGATCTTGATTATTTTACTCTGAGAAAGTGGAGAGCCAATGAAGATACAGGGTCTCACCTTCCACACCTCCAAAGAAAAGCTGAGTTAAACATGCAATGCTCAGACAACAGGGGAAGGAAAAATGTGACCCTTACATTCTACGACTCATATGTAAAAAAAGAACATATTAATTGTCTCTAACCAGAACTCCGGCCAAACTCAACCATCTGCTTAGAGAAAACAAATTATTCTACTTTGTTTCACCATGACTATTTACTGATTGCTTCTGTATTTTCATTTTTATCAACTTCAAGTATTGTTATTTTATAACTGGCCACTTTGGAGAAATATTCTGATGTGCAGTGTTTCTTTCTCCTCTTCTTCCTCTCTTTTCATCTCTCATTAAAATAGATTTAGGATAGACCCAGAGAAAAACAATCATGGTACCGAAAAGTTTTCACATTGCCTTGATTTAGGAAAGGTGATATCTGTTTCTAAATGGTCTTCATTAAGGGTAACTTATGGAGTTTGTGGTTTTGGATGTATGTCTTTGTTCATCTGGTCAGTCTGGAGTATGCTTGGTTAATAGACATCTTGTGCTGTTATCTACTGAAGTGTGACAAGTTCTGCCTTGTCTTGTGGGAATGATGCTGACACTTAAATGATGATGATGATGAAGATGATGGTGATAATAATATTAATAAAAATAATGATGACAATAGTGATAATAATCTCTGCCACTGCTTCAGACATCAGGTCCCTACACTCTCTATAGCCTTGTCCTGACCTTTTTGTGCTTCAAGTACTTCTCCATCCCCAAAAGGGACAAGAAACCTTAAGTCCATCCACAAAGAACCTCCCTCAAACATCACTACTCTATTTTCTCCTGGTGCCATTTGTAGAGTGTTTCTCAGTTTTCCATTCTTCTCTTAGCACTAGTGACATAAAAATAGGCGTAACATACTCCCTGTCTTCCAGAAGCTCTAAGTCTTGTTTAAAGGTCTTCTACTTCCATTAGAGCACTCAGTTTTCACACTTAAGCAGGGCTTTGTTAAAAACACACATAGATGGGCCCTACCCCCAGAGGTCTGATTTAGTAGCTCTGCCGTGGTACCGAAGAATTTGCTCACTAATAAGCTCCCAAGTGATGTTGATGCTACAGGTCCAGGAATCATACTTAAAGAACTACAGTGTGAGAGTATTCAAAATACCAGCTGCTTCCACATCCTCGTTAAATGTTTTCTGTCAATTACAACTACTTCCAGATGAAGGAGATTCAAAATCCTAATCTTATCCTATTGGTACTTTATGTTCATAGTAATATAATGAAAGTACAATTTCTTGTCCATCCAGGTCATAGATATCCCTGGCATTCTACACTTATTGACTTCTTTTTACCCTCATAATGAATGAGTGATTGATTTACTGATCGATGATTAGTGCTTGAATTGAGAACCTCAGGGAGGTCAGGAGCTGACAAAGCTCTCAACTAGTAGAGCTGGAATTCCAACCCATTTCTGTTTTTCCACAGTTTCTGCCTTTTTTACTCTGCTTTCTTGCTGAAGCCTGTTCATTTTATGCTGATGGTTGGGAGGTGGAGGCCGGTGAGACAAGTGGCTTGTTAAGCATCAGGAAGCCTCAATAAATTATTGATTGAATTTCTTTTTTCCTCTTTTCTTCCTGCTCATAAAGAAAGCACTTCATCTGTTAAAAGACTGAAGCTCAGACAGTGCTAACAGGAAAAGAAAGGCCACCCTCTGGTTCCCTGGAGCCTTGGAACCTCTCCCTCCAACACCTGAGTTCCTTCTGGAATTTAACTTAGCTTTCAGCTCCAGCACTATGCACAGCCCTCCACCCCATCCCAGAAGTGGAAGTGAAAAGTCCCCAGGCAGCCAGCACCAAGGTGGCTGTGGGAAGGATCCTACATCAGCAGCGCTACCAGCACGAGAGTGGGAACATGACCTCCTTCTGCGCAGCCTGCCTAACCCTCTTCCTGTGCTAGTTGTCATGGTGACAAGGGCACTGTTTGTGCAGGTGCTGTATTGTGAGGGAGACACACTTGCGACTCAAATGATAAGGGAAATTAAGGAAGATCTGCAGCCAGTCCTGAAGCTGCAGCAGGAGGGCTCTGAATCCTGTGGCACCCTAAGCAGTGGTTAGAGAATTGAAAATGCTGGGGAAGTGCAGGAATCTGAGTCATGGTGTCTAAAGAGAACCCCCCAGTGGCTTTGCCTGGCTGAAGGATTAAAGAGCCATCGCCTCTAGGTGGAGGGACCAGATTTGTCACTGATTTGATCAGAAAAGATGCTTTCCTAACTTCAGAAAAACCACATATTTATGTCATTCTAGTCTCTCTCTCTTAGCGCTCTTTCAACTCTCTCACTGGCAGGAAAAGCACAGGAGTAAGTTAGAAGACAGAACAGAATTCATACCGTCTTTCTCTGTGAACCAACATGAACTGTCAAGAAATAGAGAAATCATTCCAAAAGAGTGTCTATGTTTTTGAGTGTGTGTTGCCTGTTTTTTTCTTGAAAATCCGTTTAGTGTTTCTTAAGTACTAAGAAGTCATGATCTCAGTAGGATTTCAGGGTTGTTTGCAGGAGTAAAAGAAACTAAAATCATAAAGTGAAATGTAGCCTCACCTTCATTTCCTACATTGATTGTTTTCCTGCCACCCTCTTTCCCACCCAGCTCCATTGACTGTTTGCTCCTCACCATCCATTATCCATTCTCTCTTCAACTCTATCAGTGGGAGAAGCATTGATATCTGGTCCCAGAAAAGGAAAAGGAAATTAAAATTATATAATACTGAACACGGTTAGTGTGCTTGGCCATTGATAAACATTTTCTCATAGAAGCTACACAATATAGCACTTGGAGTGCAACCACCCCCATCTTACAGATTATTGAACTTCAAAGAGCTTAAGAAATGGGCCCTAATCAGGGACAGCATGGATTCAAACTTAGGTCTTTATTGTCTCCATAGCTCAACTTTTTCCAACTAAAATGCTATATCGTACTGTCCCTCTAAACAAAACAAAATGGAAAAACACTCTCTTCTCATCTCTGGTAAATTTTATGTTTAACTGGAGAGAATCTTGCTGTTTTTTGATACCATGTCCTGGAAGTCTTATTCCAGTCTTCATTATTTTTAACAGTCAATGTTTCTTGATTTTACTCTGTCTTTGGTAGTACACAAAGCATTTCACAACCCTATGACATAGACGATATGTTCATGATGTTTATTCATATTAAATGTATGCAAATTTAAGGTTCCAGAGATAATTTTCCTAAGATCTCACTGCTCAAATAGGTCTAAGTCAGGATTTGAACCCAAGTGTGTCTGTTTTTAGATCAAAGCACTTACTCCTTATGCTATGTCATGAGGCACAGTTATTGTAAACTTTCCAGGGGCCGGGGGATGGAGGGTGCAGTGAAAACAACAGGAAAGAGATGTACTTTTTTTCTCTGCTTGGTTTCCATGGAAATAAAGCTAAACTGTGGGTTTGTGGCTGAAGCAAGGGCATTTCAAGAAATGCAGGAGCCCTTCTCACGTTATCATGTCTGTGTGTGTGTGTGTGCATGCACGTGCACACATATGTATGTTTAATTTCTGGAATGTTCCCAGTCACTATTGTTTTGGATTGAATACTAAGGTGTAGGTTACCTAAGTCTGCAACTGAAATGACTTTCACAAAAGCTTCCCTTCCATGATGTGCTTGATAGAGATCAATGCATTTAATATTCATTTCAGGCTAATTAGTTAAAGCAAGGGTCCCATGAGCACCATAAGCTAGGAGAGGGGACAATTCAGGACATCTTTGTCTAATTCCTCTTTAAATGCTAATAGCTTTAAGATTATTCTATTAACAAGCAGTATCAAAAAAGGAATAAAAAGGCCTGTTTCATTTAATAAAAGGATCACAAATAGGTAGGAATGTTTGTAACAGCCTGAGTAATTATCTGTTCATTTAGGTCAACCTGCTGCGGGCATCAGGAAAACATAACTAAGAAGAGCAATCCGATTTATGTATATCCCAAAGAGGGGCTTCATTATCCCCTGATCCCTGCACCTCTACATCCATCACAAAAAAACAAGTTAGCTCTATAGCAGGGAGTGAAGACTCCTTTCTTTGGAATCCGAAAACTCCCAAGCCCAACATTTATAACATGACAAATAAAAAGCCATGTTCTAATACAATACATGTTGTTACCTCAACAATGGGTTTGGGCAAAGATGCAAAGGAGTCTGGGTCTAGACATGAACGATTATCTACAAAATCAGAAAGACTGTGTTCAAATCCTGGTTTCTCCCTAGTAACCCCAAATACACTCACTTTAGGCTGTGAAAGTTTTAGAGAACGACAACTCCCTCACTATTTACTAGAATTTTAAATACGCAAGTCATTTAAATAAGCATAATCATATTATTAAGCTCTCCAAAGTTGTTTTAAGGATTAAATAAGATAACGTATGTGCAGAGTGACTAGCCCATAGTAAATGCTCAACAGGTTCTTTCAATTGCTACCTGGCTCAGCTACAGAGACTGACTGTGAAAGGCACCTGAGAGGACCAAAGGGCATGGTGATTAGCTTAAGAGTTTAGACATTTATTACTCAAGATAGATCCATCCAATCAGCAGGTCCTGCCAAGAAAAGATGGCCAAAGTCATAGGTTATGCTTTTGTTAGGTAAATGGTGACATCAGTCTATTCTTTAATTTTTTTGTTTTTTGCAGAGATTTAAGAAATGGTCTAGCCATCTAGGGGGGAGTCGGCAAAAGCTCTGTATCTATACTGTATCTATACTGTAGCTGAATGGGCTGAGACTCAATGAAGGTCTGTAGTTCTAATAGTTGTTGCTATGACATGCTTTACTACTGAGTCATCCGAAGAGCTTCTGGAAAACGCAGATTTCAGGTCCTACCCCAGATCTGTTGAATCAGAATCTTCAAGGGATAATGTCAAAGAATATAAATTTTCTAAAATTTCCCCAAGACTTTAGGTTACATGATGGGAGCCTATGTTTGGAAACCAATGAGCTAAGGAAGTGGGTAGGACTGAGCCTGCTACTCTAAGAACGTCACATTTGTGATGAGGATCTTTCTGAATACAGCCTGTAAATCAGCTAATTCTCCCGTCTCATAGGGATGTACACGAGGTCCATAAATCTTCACTTCACAGAACAACAAATGCCTGCATGTCTTACTTCTGCTTTTCTTCACCAATAAGCTACAAAAAATTGGGAAATGAAAGATGGTTCTTAATGGTAACATTTTGCTATCTCATCAAGCCTCCTTTGTCTTGACCCATCTCTTACCTATGAGTAGGAAAACAGATACAAAGCCGCAGGAGCTTTTGGGCAGATATAATAAAATATAATGTTGGGACCTAGCTATCATGACCAGGAACTTAGGTGTCGTTGCTTAAGTCTTATTTCAAATGGCCACTGCAGCATATTAATACATTAAGAATCAGGTTGAAATCTATGTTAGACTTTTTTTTTTTCGTTTGTTTCCTCAAAATGGCTTCAGAAGATAAAAAATAAATATATCTAGGAGTGAGATGCTGGGCCATAATGCAGGTATATGCTAAACTAAAGCAACTGAGCCAATTTTCATTTCCTCTAAGTATGAGAGTTTTTGTTCTCCCACATTTTCACCAACATATGGAATTTCCAGTCTCTTTAATTTCAGTCATTCTGGTGGGTGTTTAATGGGATCTCACTGTGGTTTTAATTGCAATTCCCCGATGAGTAATCATTTCACATAATGTTCCTATTAGAGTGTTTTGCCCATAACTCATCAATTTCATTCCAAAGTATATGTCCAAAATAAATAAGTGCAAATGTCCACCCAAAGACATACAAAAGCAGCTTCATGTGTAACTGGAAACATTCCAAATATCCATCAGCAGGAGAATAGATAAATAATTTGGAGTATGTATTTTCACAATAGGATCTACACAACAAGAAAAATAAAAGCTACTACAACATGCAATAGCCCGGATGAATCTCACAGATACCGTGTTGAAAGAAAACACAAACATTATTGAGTAAGTACTGTATGGTTCCATTTACATGATGTTCACAAACATACTGATCACAAGAGAAACTGAAATAAAAATTAACCCTGGTGGTAGGGAAATGTAATCAGGGCAGGATTCATGGTTGTCCCAATATCAGAAAGAAAGGTGGCGTGCTTAAAGCTCTGCTCTCGACGCATTTAAATTCTTAACACTTTTTTAACGAACAGCCCCATGTTTTCATTTTGGACTGGGAGGTGAAAATTATGCAGCTAGTCCTGGCTATCACCGACTAGAAAATAGGCACAAAGGCACTTCGTGGGGGTTGGAAATATTCTATATATTAATCAGGGTGGTGGTTCCACACGTGTATATATGTTAAAATTCACTGGACTATAGACATAAGATTTATGTGCTTTACTACATACGTAAGTTACAGCTTAATAAAAAAGTTTAACAGAAATGTGAAAAAAATAAATAGAACATATAGCAATATGAAGAGCTAGTATCACCAGAATTGCCAGAGGCTCTCCTGCGTAGCCCAGGGGAGGATTCTAACCATAAATGACATCAGCTGTTAAGAAAGAACAGGCAAATGATGAATATTAACAAACAGTGAGTATCCGCTACATGTCAGACACTGTGGAAATCACTTTATATGTGCTAAATCATTAAATCTTCACAGAACCCTTATAAGATAGATATCAGTCTCCATTTATAGTTAAGAAAAATGAGGTCCAGAGAGGTTAAGCAACTTGTCTAATGACAGACAGCATATAATCTGTCAAACAGAATTTCAAACCCAGATCCTCCTGCTTTAGACACACACTGTCCAGACTATTATATATGTCACCTCCACTTGTAAAGAATCTCCTGACCATGTATTAGGGGAGACAAAATAAAGCTGACCATGTTCCAGGAATTTCAGTATAACATAACTATTTCGAAGCTGGATGGGATGTGGAGAAATCTTTTTCTTGCCCTTGCAGGCATGCTGTGCCCTCCCGAGGCGTGAGATTCGATTTTACCCAGTGAACATAACTGCAGGTATTAGTCCTGGAAATACAATTACCCATCTCAAGTATTTGACTCAAGGACTTAGTTTAGCCTCTGATTCTACAGCTTGCCGATGGTCCGTAAGAAATAAGCATTGTTATGTGACCTTCATAACATGACAGATGAGTAGCAAAATAAATGATTCATTTAATGGGTTTAGATATACAGGGCCTTCCTCTGTTTCAGCATTGAGGTCTTATTTATGCCCTGGTCTTAACTGAGTTTCTTTGTGTGGAAGCTTTGAAAAGCCATTATGGTCAAAGCCTTTCACAGGATTTATTATTAGAATGCTTTGAAAATATCTATGTAGAAAACAGAAGCAGTGAATTCATTATGTTTGTTGCATGAATGGCTTTTAAAAGCACTTAAAAGATAGACTACTGAATATTTGACACTGAGGAAATAACAAAAATGGAGGATAATCTGTATTTAATCTGGCTGTAAAATATACACTTTTGTAAGGTTTCATGTGCCTTTTTTTTCCCACTTTTATCCTACAGATTACTCAATACACAATTTATTGAGTATCTTTATACACATGGCAGCATGCTAGAGATATTTAATATGAGATGGATAAGACATGCATTTGACCTTCTGCAAGCCAAGAGTGGAGTAGATAAAAGTATGTAACATGATTTTTACATGTTCATAGTGCAAAATTTGATGAAATAGATCAATGAATTCCAGCATCAAAAGAAGGGGTGGTGGAAGGGGTAAGTCCATACCCCCTTATCTTCCTCAGGAAAAATTAGTTGGTGGCCAGAAATATAATGAAATTGCCCAAATAATATGAAATTATCTGTGAGGTCAGTCGCGGTTCCTATTGTTCTTTGTTTTCCTCCAGACAGTCTTAGAGAATACAAATCTTCACCACGTTAACTGGTAACCTCAACTGAGGGATGCCATGGCTGCTGCAGTTGGAATGAGGTGAGAATCCTGCCAACAGTCCAGTTATAGATAAGGAAAGTGTAACTGAATAAATCAAGTTTTTACCCCTAATATGCAAAGCTAGGATTCACGCCTAGCTGTGCTAGACTGTGAGATCTGTGTGCTCTCCATATAACCACACTAACGTATCCACCTCATCCTAAAGCCACCTTAATCTCCTCCCTCCTTCACTAGCTCCCAGCTGCATGATCTGCATTACACACTAACATGTCCACTGCAATCCAAAGACAAAATGTTGGAACATCAGAGGAGAAAGGTTCTTACAGTGCCACCCAGAGAGCCCTCTTCTCCCCAGCGTTTAGATAGATGATGAGACCAAGGTCTAGAAAAGCAAGACTCGTCACAAATATTTCTATATGGCAACTGGTAGGAAGCTAATGTCTCCCACTTTCTACTTCAGTTTCTTTCCCAGATATTCACTTTTACATGTAGTAAATTGTTTATCATTAATAGCATGTGTTAGATGATATCTGGATAATCCCCCATCTTACATTTTCAAACTTTAGAAGTCTCAAAACCACACACGAAAAACTTGTGTTATTACTTTTCATAATCCGTGATCATTAAAATCCAGAATTAATAACGGCTAACTCATTTTTGTTACCTCTATGCCTTGGCTGTCTTTTTATTCTTCAGTACCAAGAGTATTCTTGATTATATTTACTCACTCCAGAAAGATTCTGTTCAATTTCAGCATAATCTCCATTCAGCATCAACTAGCTACCTGTCACACAGCAGTGATATATACCTCAATATGTGTACCACATTCACTAAAGATGACCCGAGTTCCTACAATGTACTTGGCACTGTACATATGTGTATACATAAATACATGCATATTTTCTATACATAATAATTGTAAATGTACACATATACACAGAGATATATATGCTTATTTAATTAAGAAATAAAGTATATATCTCCTTCTATGTTCATAACATGTGATGTGATCCCTTTATTTAAAATTGCTACACAAATTTAATGCTTAATAAAAAACCTTAATTGAAATAGCCTGACATAAAATATTTATAATAATGCAAAATCTTAGGCAAATTTGTCCAAGGAAATAATATTTCATATATCCCCTAAAGGTTTACTTAGACTACAATTACTGAATTCAATTTTTTATTCTGCTTTTATTTATTATTTAAGACCAAAATACAATGACATTAAACAAAGTTTTCCTTATGAGCATTGAAAAGCCAAATAAAACAGCCAGAAAGTACAGTAGGAAGTTGTTCCAGACCTGAAAACTGGCAGGAAAGAAGACTGAAACTTTCAACATCATACTCCAACATAGAATAGGTTGAAGGGAAGGTAGGGCAGATAAGAGAGACCAGAGGAAATCTTTTTTGAATGTCAGAGAAACTAATTAAGAAATTGGCTTTCCAGAAAAACATAACCAACAAACAATTTAAAACAAGTCAAAGATATATCAAGCTGGGGCCTGTTTTAGCATCATTTTGCTCAGTACTTGAAATAATAACAGGTGACTGTTTTACACTTATGATAATTAGATATATTCCTAGCTGTAAATCTATGTTCGATGAGTATCCTTCTACTAGTTTCTTCCTGAATGGTGCATGCCACATTAAAAAACAAACAAACAAAAAAGTCATGTTTTTTTCTCCACTATGATCACAGTGGTCTTTGGTATTCTATGCTACTTTTATTAATTACCATTTCGTACTAGCCCCGTACAAAAACATCATAGATCTCTTCATATAAACCGATCATTATGCTGGATGCTTGGCGAGCATTATTGAACTTAATTCTCACAGAAGTTCTGTGAGGCGAGTCACATTAGGGTCTTAATTTTACAGATGATTAAAGAGGAATATGGAGTTAAAGCCACTTACTTCATCAGTTGCACAACTGACTAACGTCAAATGAGGTCATAAACCAAGGCCTCTTACACGCAGTGTCTTTAACCAGCAGTCACATTTTCTAAAGAAAACATTCAAAGGGGAGGCTTACGAACGCAGATTTCAATTAAACATGCACAATAAAGAAAACCACCATAAAAGATAGTTTCTAGCACTTAGAAAGAGTCTCTATGTTCCACTTCTGCTTCGAGTTTTAAGGAAGAGAGAATCCCCGAATCCCTTCTCAGCCATTGGACTATTGGTCTTGCCCTTAAACCTGGAAGTTGTACCTACTCTTAAAAGCACTCAGTTCAACCTTCGGGGGATTATAAAAGAAAAGCTGACCAAAAATAATCTCCGCTTCTTGAGCGGCATTAAGGGATCCAATTTAAGTGGATTGAGGTGTCAAAATTCACAGAAAAATTCACCTCAGAAAAGGCCTTAAATGTCAATTTATCTTTGCAGTGAGAGTACCTTGCAGCAAAAATTGAGTGAAGACATCCCCATGCAATAACCTCCCTTAACCAAGAGCTCCTCGGAACCACCGCTAATGTCTCCTTCATTTCACAGACACTAAAGAGCAAAATTAATTTTGCAGTCAGTGGGCATGGTGTCTCCCCTCTCTGAAGGTACTCAGTCTGTACTAGTTTGCTAGGGATGTCATAACAAAGTACCACCGACTGGGTAGCTTAAACAGAAACGTAGTTTTTCTCAATTCTGGAGGCTAGAAGTCCAAGATTAAAATGTTGCCTGGGTTGATTCCTTACGAGGACTCCCTCCTTGCCTTGTAGGTAGTCGTCTTCTAGCTGTGTCTTCACAGGATCATCCTTCAGTCTGTGTGTGCACATGTCCTAATCTCCTCTTACGGACACTCTCATAATGAAGTAAAATAACCTCATTTTACCTTAATCCCCTCTTTAACCCTATGTCCATTCCATAGTCACATTCTGAGGTACTGGTGGTAGAGCTTCAGCAAGAATTTTGAAAAATACGGTTCAGCCCATAACACTGCCCATTGAAATAACCTGTTTTTGTTTGTTTGTTTGTTTGTTTTTCTGTTTCATTGCCTCTACAGGTTCCAATTCATACTTTACAGCCTGTTTTTTTCATTCAACTGTCCTTCCCTGCAGTCCTCAATCCCCATCCCTGCTTCACCATCTAGTGATGAAACTTAGTGCAGTTTTTGCACTTCCAGTTTTTGGGGGTGAGTCCTGGGAATTAGCACACGCCCCCAACAATGAAATGAAATGGAATACAATTTGCCCTTGTAGGGCAAAGACTTAAATTTCTGTCTCTTGAAGAGAAATCTACAAGGATGGAACCCAAGAGCCAGTGGAGGTCATTTTACAGTCAGGAAGGGCAAGTCTGAGAATAAAGTAGGAGAACAGAGCAGACTCAAAAATACTGAGAGTATAGAATGTTGGTGTTACTTTTTGAGTCTCTGGATCAAGGTGGGTCTGAGATCAAAATTATACCCAATCTTTTCCATCACATAAGTTAACAATATTCCTTTTGCCTTTATCCATTTGACGATCGGCTACTTACAATTCTCAACAGAAAGAATACTAACTAGGAAAACAGTCTCATATATTAATAGAAGAAAAGGACAAAGACAGCTTAGGAATAGGCTGCAAAAATAAATTAAGAAAGTTTTCTTGTACTTTCTTCTGTGTACCCTACACAGACATACCTTTTGTGCTAAGTTTCTGAAAGTCAAAATTACTTTATTAATTCAACAATTGTCTACAAAATGCTTACTATGAGTAAGGCATTGTGCTGTAGCGCTGATTCTCAACAGGGGCGATGTGGCTCAAAGTGGACAAAAATGAGTTCTTCTGGAGAAGGAATCATCTTTCTTTGTTATGTTTAAGTACAGATAGGCATACAATGTATAAATTGGTATGAAATATATTGATGGTATTAAAATTTAGTAGGAAAGAAGGGGGGGCAACTAACAGAAATGCCCAAAAAGGCTTTTTAGGAGAGCAATAATGCAAAGGTGGGGTGAGGTAATACTGTGCTAGTAAAAGTTCAGAGAGATGTACATATACACAAATGTGGGTCCCACAGTCTCTGCAATAGAGAAATCTACAAGGTACAATAAAGACCAAAGGAGAAAGCATTTTCAATACTACAGAGACCGAAGATTGAATGTAGAGTCAAAATAGTTACACAGAAAAATTATGCTTTATCTTTTGCTGAAAGCCTAGTGATCAAGGAGAAAGCACATCCCTGCCAGACAGGCTGATGGAAGCAGAAGTGCAGAAGTAGAGAAGTAAGTATTAAAGAGCCTAGCTCAGTGGGTCTGGAATCTGGGCTATGAAAGGGAAGGCAGGCAACAAGGAAGGCAGGTATATCGGGCAGAAATATTTTATTAACAGTGGATTAAACATAGATTTTTTTCTTCTCTCTTAAAAAGAATTCTGGAGATAGAAAACTTTGGCTTCAATTCAGTAGCTAAAAGATGTCAGCATTGGCATCACTGAAATTCCCTTTGCCTTCTCCTCTATGCTTGTCACTTCATCTCCACTAAGTGCCTGGGGCTGCTCCAGACATCCATGTTTAAGGCAGGAAAATGGAGAAATTGCATTTATTTTATACATCTATCTGCTTTTATCAGGAAAGTAAAAGCTTTCCCTGGAAAACATCTCCCTCCCTACCCGTTTGACTCATTGAACCAATATGGGTCACTCAGCCACCCCCAATCACAAGGGAAAATGGGAAAATGGAGAACAGAATTGTCATAACTGTGTAGAATAAATATTCTAGAGACAGGCACATTGCTGCTGCAAATTTAATCTTAGTACTGTTCGAAAGAAATATGTGGAAATAGATAACAGTGTCTGCCTCAGTCAAATACATACAAATATATATACACACACATACATCTTTATATACATATTCACCTATGTACATATATACATGCATAAATATGCATATATATTACATATGCACATACACATATTTATACCTATATAGTTTTAGGATAAGAAACAAATGATCAAAGAGAAACTCATCATTTAGCTCTCTGAAGCTAAGACTAGGTATAAAATAAAATTCCAATGTACTTTTGAAATTTTATTATTAGAGAGGTGATACAATTATTGGTGATTTTTATATTCCTTCTCATATTTCCAAATTTTTATAGTAGATATGTTTTAGTTATATAACTATGAAAAATCGAATACTAAAAAATACAAGTGCTCAATGAAATGATTGCCTAGGGAGTGGAGTAGGCCATTTTTAAGAGCTAAGCTGGTACATAAATGGAGCAGAGCATACTGAGGTAATTGTGCCAGAACACACAGAAAAGATGGAAAATAATTAGTGAGGCACAAGAGTTGAGAATCATTAAGTGGTTTTCTGAAGCCAATTCATACCGCTTCCTGAGGGCCAATTGCTCAAGTTTGTGGAATTTTTAAAGTCAAAATTGTTGTCAAAAAGAGCTCTTATTAAAAATTAAGTTATATGTAAATTTACAGTTAAATAAATGAAGGCAACAAACAATATCATCATCTTCTAATTATTTTGCTACATTTTACTATTATCTATGTTCTTAAGGTTAAGTCTATCACATTAATATGGTGAAGATACTAGACAAGAGTGTGCTATGAGTATTTCTTCCTAACTTCATGCTCATTAATACCATGTTGGTGGCCTGAAATAGGACGTGGCAGGAGTATTCACACCATGGAGATTGACAAATGCTGCAAGTCAGGGCTTGATTATTGTTTTGCTGATTGTCTAGACTTCAGAAAGTGGTGGAACTGTTATCAAAAATTAAACTTAAATTGCATCCTGTCTATAAAATAGTGCAAACCTTTGAGAAAGTATTGTTCCATAAATATTATTGCAGTAATTACCATCTAACTCTTAAAACCTCTCTTTTCCTTTCCCTTTAAAAAAAGCAAGGCTTCTTGATTCTTAAAAAACTAAACTTGCAACTATAATACAATCCAGCAATGCGCTCCTGAGCATTTATCCTGGAAAGATGGAAATTTACATTATACAAAAACTTGCACACGAATATTTTATAACATTTTTATTCATAACAGCCCAAATTGGAAACAACCCAAGCATCGCTCGATGACTGAATGGTTAAACCAACTGTGATACATCCAGATCATCGAATATTATTCTACAATAAAAATGAAGAAACTCTTGATATGCAACAACCTAGGTGAAACTCTAGAGTTATACTGAGTGAAAAATGCCAACCCCAAAAGTTACATACAGTATAATTCTATTTATACAGCATTCTAGAAATAAGAAAATTATAGAGATACAAACAGATTAATGGTTGCCAGGGGTTAAGGAGTGGGTGGGGAGAAAGTGGGTGGTGTAGGTGTGGTTGTTAGAAGGACAACATGAGGGATCCTCGTGGCGATAGACGTGTTCTGTGTTTTGACTATATCAGTATCAATGTTCTGGGTGTGATGTTGTACTATAGGTTTGCAGTATGTTTTCACAGACAAAACCTGGATAAAACATACAGGGAATCTCTCAATATTATTTCTTACAACAACATGAGAATTTACAACTTTATCAAAATAAAAAGGTTAACTCAAAAACAGAAAAACATCCATTAGTTTATCTATTGCAGAAAAATAAAAAATTTGCAAGTTGAAAAAAAATGGTTTCTTAATTCCTTTTTTCCCTTTGTGGTTGTTCTTCTCACTCTTGTATTCCCTCTTCTTTTCTCACTGCACATATTTCTCTTTAATTATATCATATGTTCTCATATATTCAATTACCATGTGTATAATAAAATTTTTGAAACATGTATTCTCTCTCCTCTTGAAACTCTAAACCTAACTACTGGCTGGTCATAAACCTTTGGTTATCATATAGTCACTAAAAACTGAGCATTCCCAAAATTTAATGCAAAAGCTGTTTAGTAAAGACAGGCTTGTATTTTCAATAAATTGTGTCTAAACAATTGGGTAACCATATATAAAAGAAAAGAAGAGAAGTCACAAGAAAGGAAAAGAGAAAAAAAAGAAATTTGATCTACACTTCTTACCTTATGCAAAAGTTAATTCAAATGGATTATAAACCTAAGTGTAATATATAAAACTATAAAGTTTCTAAAAGAGAATGTAAGTAAATATCTTTGTGACCTTGGGTTAAGCAAAGATTTCTGGGATAAAATATCAGAAGCATAGTTCAAAAACAAAAAAGGAGAAATTGGTCTTCCTCAAAATTAAAAACACTTACTATATAAAATACACTAATAAGAGAATAGAAATGTAAGCCATAGACTGGGAGAAAATCTTTGTAAGGGCATAAGTATGGTTTTAAAAGCATACTTATAATATATAAAGAACATTCAAAACTTAATGAAAAATCAATCAACCCAATTTTTAGAAACTAGGTAAAATATTTGAACAGACACTTATTCATTATAAGAGATGGATGGGTGGCAAATAAGCTCAAGAAAAGATGGTCAACATTATTAATCATTAGGAAAGTAAAAATGAAAACCACCATGAAATACAATTATTAACCTATCAGAAAGATATGATACTGAAAACATTACCATACCAACTCTTGGCAAGGTTGTAGAGAAATTTGAACTTTTATGTATTAGTGATGGAAATACAAAAGGGTATAGCTACTTTGGAAAACAATTTGGCAGTTTCTCTAAAAATTACACAAACACCTGCTATCTAATCTGGCCATTACTTTCCTAGGTATTTTCCAAATGAAAAGAAACCTTATATCTATGCAAAAACTTGAGTGTAAATATGTAAAGCAACACTGATAAATGACCTACTAAGTGAAAGGAGTCAACTAAAGAAGATTTCAGGCTGGACATAGTGGTTCATGCCTGTAACCCCAGCACTTTGGGAGACTGAGATGGGAGGATCACTTGAGTCCGGCAGTTTGAGATCAGCCTAGGAAACATAGTGAGATCCCATCTTAACAAAAAATAAAAATTAGTCAGACATGGTGGTGTGTGCCTGTAGTCCCAGCTACCTGGAAGGATGAGCCCAGGTGGATCTCTTGAGCCCAGGAGTTGGAGACTATAGTAAGCTATCATTGTGCCACCGCACTTCAGCCTGGATGACAGAGCAAGGCCCTGTCTCAAAAAAACAGCAAAACAAGAAGAATTCATACCATATGTTTCATTTAAATAAAATTCAAGAAAATGTAAACTAATCTAAAGTCATAGTACATTGCCTTGAAACATCAGCATGGAAGAAGTGAAATGCAGAGAGAGGAAGAAGATAGAGATTAAAGAGGTTCAAGGAAACTATTAAGTGTGACAGGTATGTTCTCTATTTTGATTGTGTTGAAGATTTCACAGGTCAAAACATCATATTATATTATTTAAAGGGACAGCATATTGTATATCAATTAAAAATAAAGAAGAAAGTAAAGATCATAAGACAAATGTGACATGAGTGGAAGAACTGAACAAGATTGGATATAGATAAGAAAAAGGACTTTTTTTCAGTATCATAGCATGAAAAGAGAATATACTGAATGAAAATTCAGGTAAGTTTATGGGTTTTGTAGTAACTACATTTCTTCTTGTGTTTTGTTTTCCCCAAAAGGTATAAGGTGAGACTCTCTACTAAGGGAGTACATGAAAAATACAGGAAGATGTCTGAGATAGCCATAATGGAAAGTGGACACAATAGTGGTAGTGCTTCTCCAGGGTAATCGTCCCTGATTTTTATGTTTGTGACAAATCCTCTTTAGGAAGTCCTTAAGTTATCTTCTACCATTCCTTCATAATCTGTTGCTGTCATTGCTTTACGTATGGCCATGTATTTGTTTTACATCTTTCTCATCTGCTAGACTAGATGACAATGTCTTCAAAAGGAAAAACTCCTTTTTGCTGACTTCTGTGTTCCCAATAGCATTCCAGCAAGTGCTGGAGACACTAAGCCCTCAGGAGACAACCATTGAGTGAGTAACTAGGGAAACTTATGGGAATCACCCAGCAACACAGAAGTGCAGAAGAGATCGAAGGCCATAATATCCCAGTGGGACCTATCTGCATGATTTTGTTATTTTATTTTCCAGCAGTGTTTGCTCAGTGAGAGGGGGATACACACTGGAAAGAGAGACAGCAGAATTGTATGAGTCACTGTTTTCAAGATGACAGGGCAGGGGAAGAATATTAGGCAAAGACATTGACGTGAGATAGATTACAAATGTGTTTTCACAAAGAAACCAGACTGAAGAAAGATTGAACTTTAACAGCTATAATTTTATAAATAACAAGGGATTCAACAAAAACAAGCCATTGAAAATCACAGTTGATTATGAATGAACTGATTGGATATTGAATAATTGATTCCTTCCCTTAAATCAGTTACGTTATGGAAAAATTAAAACAGAGTCCACACTTGAATATCAAGTTTTTCCCCAATCCCTCATTTTTATTATAACTTTAGTAAAATCATAAATGTAATAATGTACTTTTAATAAAAAATAAAACTTAGTGTAGTGACATGAAGAGATCACATGGTCAAGGCATACATTTTGGGGGAACTCGTGATAATTTTCTACCCCTTTGTGTTTTCTCATCCTTTAAATATGACTTTGAAGTTACTCCCAAGCAAACTGTGACTTTTTTTTTTTGTCTCTTAAGTCTGGATTAGGTTTGAGGGTTTGCTTTGGTCAGTGCCATGTGACAAAATTGAAAGGGTGCCAGTTCTGAGACTAGGCCTCAAGAGGCCTTGTACAGTTTCATTTTCTTGCACCTCTGCCTAAGCTAGCTTACTAGAAGATAAGAAACAAATGGAGTTAACCCAGCGGTAGCTATCCTAGACCAGTCGTTTCCTCTGCTAATGGTCTTTTCAGAGAAATGAAAGTAACTATAAAGACACGTGCACGCGTATGTTTATTGTGGCACTATTCACAATAGCAAAGACTTGGAACCAACCAAAATGTCCATCAATTATATGCTGGATTAAGAAAATGTGCACATATACACCATGGAATACTAATCAGCCATAAAAAAGGATGAGTTCATGTCCTTTGCAAGGACATGGATACAGCTGGAAACCATCATTCTCAGCAAACTATCACAAGGACGGAAAACCAAACACGACATCTTCTCACTCATAGGTGGGAGTTGAACAATGAGAACACTTGGACACAGGGTGGGGAACATCACACACCCTGTTAGGGGCTGGGGGGCTGGGGGACGGATAGCATTAGGAGAAATACCTATTGTAAATGATGAGTTGATGGGAGCAGCAAACCAACATGGCACATGTATACCTATGTAACAAACCTGCACATTGTGCACATGTACCCTAGAACTTAAAGTATAATAAAATAAAGATTTAAAAAAATTTTTAAAAGAAAGTAAGAAAAATTATGTAGCTAGAAATATTAACAATAATACCAGGGAGTAAGGGCTACAAGGATGAAAAGACCAAGAAACGAGAAACAGGAGGGAGGATGCTAGTGCAGCAATAACTAAATTCCTTCCCTATTCAGATCTCATTTTAAAATGTGGAACAAAAATATCATCTAACTTAGGAAAAGACCATTTTAAAGATATACTCACTTGTCATACCTTTTTAAATAAATTTACTGTGTGTTTTGTACTTCTAACTTATTGACATTATGACACTTACAGAAGATGTCTGACTACAGACTTATAAATGTGTTTTTAAATACTGAGTATAATTTTGCTGCATATGATTACACTGCATTTTGTTTTGACCATATGTTAAGGACACCTGTTATGTTTAATCTATTCAGAATCCATCCTATTTTCTGTTAATAGGTTCTCTACTTCCACTGGGAAGTTCTTTCTTTAGTGTTGGACTGGAGATGAACTCCACAGGAGTGAGCACAAACTCTGGCTTGACCGATCAGAATATTGTACAACCATAATTGGTTCAGGACTAGACCTATGATTCAACCCACATAAAACAAGTCCTCCACAGGAGCTGTCTGCAGTATTTACTGAGAAAGACAATCCTCAATGGAATACTAACCTGGTAAGATGTGAGTCTGAGGCGTCTGGAGCCATCCTGCCCAATATTTGTGAGAGTGCTTTGATGAGATATGGAGAGAGAGTGTGCTGATAATATTATGCAGGTCCCTAGATCCAGTCCTGCCTGGACGAAGCTTATGTGCCAATTCACTGTTTAGATAGGCGAGCCACTGAATACCCTGCAATGCCTAATGCAGTTTCAACTGTGTTTCCATCTCTTATAACAAAATATATCATGGCTTTGGGATATTGGTAACCACACCATTTATCCTGCATACATTAATCTCTTTAATCAAGAAGTGACTGTATCATTCCCTAAGGTTATGAGGCTCAAGGTATATCTCAAGAGAAAGCAGAGCAGTCTCAACCAACCCTCTGAAATGGTTACACAGGAAAGTATGAGAGCCCATATATGTGAGACGTGCCTCAGAAAAAGAGCAGAAGCAAACACAAAATGCACAAGAAAGATACAGGAGAAACAATATCAAACAACACTGCAACACAGAGTGATTAACTCAATCAAGAAGGAACAAATGAGCTGCATTTGCTTTGTGCATGTCTTTGTGGGAAACAATGAAATTTTGTAGTGTGCTAGTTAATCAGGATCCTACAAAGCCTGACAATTCCAAGAGGAGGGAAAAAAAAAGGAGGAAGGAGAGAGGAACCTGCACTTCATGAAACAACACTAGATGTAATTTTTTCTCAACTGCCCTCAGCGTTTCTCTTATTGGATGGCACTGTGTACGTTTCAAGTTATTATCAGACTTGGGTGTTCACTGTCTGCAAGGGCTGTGCCCAGGGTCTGTTCCTGCTGTTTTAATCATTATTACATAAGGAAAGAAGCAAGAATCCCTGCACATCATCCCTTACCCGTCTGTGTCCTAAAACCCTCTGTGAGGCAATTTATGGAAATCACTTCTCTTCAATTATGTCCTGTTGCTTTGGTACAAGCCCAGCAGTGAGTCAACAAAGTTTTTCTTGGTCACTGATTCAGCGGCAGAGGACATTTAATTGGTCGTGTTCGCTTCTTTGGGGAAAGGAGAGTAACACTGTGTCATAGGCAAAAACCTCTTACTATGAATGTTTCTGGATAACTCAGCTACTTCCACGTCCCAGCAAATGGCCCGAGTAATCAGTCTTCTCAATCAAGTCCCCATAGTGAAAAAGCGTCAAAGCTGTATTCAGTTCCTAACAGGGAAGCACCTGTTATGCACTGTTTATATGACAAGAAGAAGAAAGGACTTCTTTTAAAAAGTTTTATGATCACATAGTACTTTAGAATTGAAAAGGGGCCTTTAGGAATATTAAACCTCAAAACAGCTCAGAGAAGTACACAGGATAAAAGATATTGTTGTATCAATTTTATGGATATGGAAACCAAAATATAGAGGAATATACTTTACTTACTCAAACTATGTAACAACGAACAGAACCAGACTTCAATTGTATATCTCCACAAGATACTCATGCATTCATTCACTTAATAAATTTTGACTGACCTGTTAAGTTTTTGCTACTGCTTAGGTGCTGTAAATACAAGTTTTATCCAAAATTATATTACTTGTACCAGTTTACATTCTGATATCATTTCGGGAGTACAATAAGAAAGAGTAAGATCAGTATGTTGATAATTGCTTAACACAGTAGGTTGGAATACATCACGTGTGTAACAGAATAAAAGAATACTGAGAGTAATTGACACATAAGCAGGTAATTTACAGGAGAAATCCTAAAGGACAAATAGCCAATTCTACCTGGTAGAAGCTGAAGAATTAAAAATAAAAATGGCATTCCGGCATAGATGACATATTTGAGTCAGGCTTTGAAATATCAGTACCAGTGAGTAATGGGTTCTATTGGTGAGAGGGAAGAGTGTGATGGGAAGCATGGAGATCCAGAAACTCACAGGCAAGTGTTTTCAAGGACACCATTCGCCTCCTTTGCTTAATACTGTGATGCTGTCCCTAAACTTCAGAGACTTTTCCTGTGGTCCTTAAACATCATTTTCCTCTATATCTCTTTGATTAATTTTGATTTCTATTTCTTTATCCCTAACTTAAAAAGTATTAAAACTACAACCAAGAAAACTTATGTAACTTCAGAACTACTCATTAAAATCTAATATAGCAGTATCCCAATAATTCCAGAAATCTGGAAAATAAAAGTAAATATCCCTGAAAAGGTTATGTCTGTGTATATATTTGCATACATATATTATTTTCCTTTGGTAATAAGCTACCAAGAAATTAAAGTGAATATAACCCCTCGTGTGATTATAAATATTAGACAGATTATGATTCCCGTTTTGTCGCTAAAGACTGAGCACTGTATCCACTCCTATTTGTACTATGTAAATAGAAGGATCTGATATCTCTTTGGTAAAGACAGGGAAACCCCCCATTATTGTGCTTTGTGTACTCTCTCAGATTAACCCAATCCCATAACTTTTCAAACCAAATAATTTATAGTATTAATGAAGTTTTATTATTCATTCAGGAATTATGTCTTGAGAACATTTTATGCATAAGGCATGAATTTAGGCACTGTCATGGCACAATTTCATGCGCCAAAAATGCTTTCAACATCTTCAACTCACCCTTTGAGTAATAAGATCAAGCACAAATTAATATATTCATTTAGTACCTATCATATATTATTTGTTTCACTAAGAATCGTCTTTGAGTAAGGACATGCCCGGTATTAATCAAACACCCCTGACTAACTCTCAGTGATAGACATTTAAATATTCACTACCGTTAGTGGTTAAAAAGTTCCTTTATCAAGATAAATATTACACATGGTCTCCTGTCAATACAGTGACTTTTATATCTACAGTTTTCAAACTCTGTACCTTCAGGACTCCTTTGCAGTCCTAAAAATTTTTGAGGGATCCCTCAAAATCTTTTGCTAGTGTGCATTTTATCTATCTACATTTACTATATTATAAATTAAGGCTGAAAAAAATGTAAGTATTTATGTATAAATTCATTTAAAATAACAATAAACCCATTACATGTTTATATAAATATTATACTTATGAAATTGATATATTTTCCAAACAAAGAAGTAACTAGTAAGAAAAGTGACTTTTCTTAGTTTTGCATACTCCTTTAGTGACTAAATTCATAGATACCAATCTGATTCTCATATCTGCCTTCTTACACAAGCTGTTGCAATAACACACATTATATTACCTCTGGAAAAACACTTCTGTATCCTTGCGAGAGAAAGAGAGTGAAAAGGCAAATAATGCCTCAGCATTATTAAGAAAATATTTTTGATCTTCTGGATCTGCCATAAAAAAAATGTATAGACTCCAGGAAATCCCTGAACTACAGGTCAAGAACCACTATTTTAGATGCTAAACCTAGAAAGATTAAGACTGTTTCTGCTTGAAGCATAAAGGATCATATTCCCCAAGATGCCCCTGCTATCTAAGGGTTCTATTTATGGGTAGTCATGTTGATGATTCACTGCAGGTAGGCTGCTTCTTATTATAGGACTTTGGCAAATTGTTTTCATTTTGCCCTCAGTGCTCTTCCTTGCCCTTACATGGTCAACACCTAATTCAAATCTTTACTTTCTTGTGATACTCAGGGGACGTTTTCCTGAGTCCCCTTCTGCAAACCAGGTCAAATTCCTTAACTGTCCTACCATATTCTTCTCCTTCAAAGTATTTATCATAGTTCCATTTTTAAGATTCACTTCCCTGATTCATTTATTAATATCAGTCTATATAGCTAGGATATAAGCCTTCTGAAGGTAGGACTCTATTATAACTTTTGTTTACTTGTTTGCTTTTGCTTATCATTATATTCTTAGCACCCAGCAGCAATGAATGTATGCTTGATAAACAATGAACGAATAAATGAATGCAAGTATGCCCATCACCAAGGGCATGGATTCAAAGTTGAACAAGCCTGAGTTCAGATCCTTTATCACTAATTAGCTGAGTCACCTTGGACAACTTGATTTTCTTCTCTGAGCCTCAGTTTTTGCACGCATAAAGAGAAGACAACAATAATTACTCCATTTATACAGCAAATAACAATTTAACGTGTCTATTTTCCCAATACTGTGTTAGGAGGTAGGGATTTGCTGATTAAAAGTTGGAATAATTCATTACCACCTTGAGTTTATGTTCTCACTGGGGAAACAGACAAGATTCAAGTAAATAGACAAATAAAATATCTACAAATTGTGATAAGTGTGCTAGTTATGAAGTATACACATAAGGGCCCAAGATAGTCTAACAAGAAGGGAGAGTACCTACATTAGACAGAATGGTCAAGAGTAACATCTCTAGGGAATGGATCTTTAAGCTGGGACCCAAAGGTTGAGAAGGATTTTATGCGAGAAGGAATTTTAGGCAGGGGAAATAATATCAGCGAATTCCTTAAGTGTGGAAAAAGTTTTCAAGGAGCTAAAAGAAGACCGCAGTGTACTGAGTATGAGAGTGTGGCACGAAATGAGTTTGGAGAGATACATAGGGAAACAATTATGCAGAACCCGTGGGCTGCCTGCTAAGGACACCATGAGAGTCAACTAGGAAAATGCATGTGAAAGTACTTCGAAGAGGTAGCTGGCGCATGAGGAGTGCTCAATAAATGGAAGTTATTAGGATTACAATGATCTCTTCACCAATAATCCCAGGAAGACAGCAAATAGATAACAAGGTAGAACTGGCACTGTCTTCTGAAGAGGTGGCTTGATCTCTACCTAGAGAAAATCTTGACTTGCTGAGGTCTCTAGAGCACTGAATTTTGCCAAAGTAACTAGTGATCTTTGCAGTTAAAGACAGCCATTAACTTTTTAAAAAAAATCCTGGGAGAGCCATTATAATGCTTAAGTTAACATCTCACAAACCTAGCCTCTACACACACACATGCACACACATACACACACAGATTTGTGTTTTATTTTTGCTGTTGTTTCATTTGCTTTGTTTTATAATTAAGATGAAATGTTTCTTTCTATCTTCAACCTCAAAAAGTCTAGGCTGCAGGTGCCTTCTTCTGCCAAGTGTACTGTCTTAAAAATGGGCACATTAAATATGCATTTGCTGTTGAGTTTCTGAGATTGCTTAGGGACTATTTCTTTTCAGAATAAATCACTTTCAACAGCATATTTAATATGAAATGAAAGTATCTCTCTTACTCATCAAAGTCATAATTTTTTTAAAAGTCTGCAATTATCCTGCAGGTATTCTCAGCTATACTCTTCTGTTCTTGGGTATTTTATCAAACTAGGGACATTTTTTCTCTTGAGATGTTAGGTTTAAACCCTTGATATTTTGCCCCATTGATTTGACAATGATTGGGTGACAGATGTACATCAATTGCATTGTAATTGCCTTAACCTCTGGCTTCCACTCTTTCCTTTCTTTCCAATCATGGAGAATAAATGTCAAGATAGACAAAGTTGTAGTAAGAAATAACACCAAAATGTGTATTTCCATGTAGTAACAAATAACCCCAAAATATAAATATTTCCAATATTAACTCAATAGTTTACTTATTATCTATGAGTCCATCACACACTGGCCGCACTCTGCTTCCCATTGTTTTTACCCTAGAAGCCAAGTTGACTAAATAGTCTTCATCTGGAACATTACTACTCTTGTGGCAGAGGCTAAAAAGCGCACAGGGATCCATGACTTTACTCTTAAAGGTATTACTCAGCAGTAGCATGTCACTCTCACTCACATTAATTGACCAAAGCAAATTACATGGACACACCTGAAATCAATGGGGAGGGAAGTATAATCTTCTTATAAAAAGGGGTAGTAAATATCAGTGAGCAATAAAGTAGCATAGCATAGGTTGGCTGCACCAAAGAATAGTCTACACTTTCTGGAGGGAGAAATTGAAGAAAGATGTGGGCTTTGGAATCTTTAAGACCTAAATTTGGATCTCGGCTTTACTCCACAGTAACTATGTTATCTCAGACTAACGACTTCCGCTTTTTGGCCCTCAGTTTCCTCATCAGAAATATGGTGATATAGCAGTGAGAATGTCTAATATCAAAAAGGCAAAGAGCAACAAATGTTGATGGGGCCGTAGAGGAAAGCAAACCTTTATATACTGTGGATGAGAACGTAAATTAGTTTAGCCAATATGGAAAGCAATTTGGAGATTTCTCGAAGAACTCAAAACAGAACTACCATTCTACCCAGCAATCCCATTATGGAGTATATATTCAAAAGAAAATAAACTATTCTACCAAAAGGATACACGCACTCAAATGTTCATCGCAGTATTATTCACAATAGCTAAGACATGGAATCAACCTAGGTGCCATATATGGTGGACATGTTATAGAAAAGGTGGTACATACACAGCATGGAATACTATGCAGCCACTTTAAAAAACAAAATCACGTCCTTTGCAGCAACATGGATGCACCTGGAGGCCATTATCCTAAGTGAATTAACACAAAAATGGAAAAACAAATATTGCAGATTATCACTTATAAGTGGGAGCTAAACATTGGGTACACATCCACATAAAGATGGCAGCAATAGACACTGGGGGTTAATAGAGGTGGGAGGGAGGGAGAAGGGCAAGGATTAAAAAAATTGTTGAGTATTATGCTCAGTACCTGAGTGATAGGCTCTTTCATACTCCAAACTTCAGCATCATGCAATATACCCCAATATATACACGTACCCACTGAATCCAGATGTTGAAAAAATGAAATATGGTGATTATAATAGAGCCTCAAAGGGCCATTGCAAAAATCAGAAACAATGTATATAAAGAACAATGTCTAATCCATACAATTGTTCAATCTATTTTAATTTTTTTCCTAGAATTGCTGAATCTGTTTCCCCCATTCTGATTCTGCATGAAATCCATTGCAACCTGACTTATTCCAAGCATTCTACTGATTTGTTTAAAGAAACAGTTACCACTTACCCGGCAAAACGACACTCCTTAATTCTTAGCCTCCTAAACTTATCATTTAGCATCATTAACCATACCTATGCTGAAATTCTTTCCTCTCCAAAGCTCTGCTGCATGTTCCTTCTCTTTCTACCTCCCCAACCACTCTCCTTCCCCCTCTTCTTCTTTTATATTTTCAAGCATTTAGTGCTGACTTCACCTAGGGTTCCAACATGAGCTCTCTTCTTTCTACACTTTTCACTTCTGAGACATATACCATTGGAAAGAGAAAAGATTTCAGTGTCAGGGAGTCCCAGGTCTTAGTCTGACCTCTGCTACTTATCCCGTGTGGCCTAAGTCACCATTTCTTCATTAGCAAAATCAGGATACTACTACCTACACCTCAGACTTGCTGGCAATATTAAACGAGAAAATCTACATGTGGTGTCTAGTTTTGTGCTTAGAACATAACAAGCATGCAATACGTTTTAGTTACCTCTTCTATCCATACCTGCTTTTGAAAATCTGCAGATACCATCACTTGATGTAGAAGGTGCTCAAAATCATAGCTACTGCCTCTTTTACTTAAGTATTTCAGGAGGAATGCTTTTTGCAGTAAGTATCATCAGGGTTTACTGAAAATTCCACTGTCTTAAGCCTACCTGTATTCTGAAAGACTTATAGGTAAATGCATAATGTAACACAAAGGAACATATCAACAATTAGATTTATCACAGATCTTAATATAGCACAATTTCCACACTATAATGAAGCAGTTAAGAGTCTGGGATTTAAAGATAAACTACTTTGGTTTTATTATTTGTTTGCAACTTCCTAATTTTGTAACAATGAACAAGTCACTTAACTCCTCTTCACATAATTTTTCACATCTGTAAAATGGAAATAATAATGGTAGCAATCCCATCAAAGTATTCAGAGATTCAATTTGTGAATACATGCAAGGTGTATGAAAAGTACTTGGCCCTTGGTAAACATTCAGTCAGTATTAGCTATAATAATAATTATTGATAAAATTATATTGCTGAAGAGAGCTTTTGCATTGCCTATCAAAATATATCACATTACTCCTAGGAGCCACACTCATCCCTCAATGAAAACTGCTGTGTGTTCCACCTTTTCTCTTTTCCACTTTCTCTGCCAGACACCCTAGGATGGCATTGTATTTGCTCCTGGCCTCCCAGGGATATCAGAAGGATTCATGAGATAACATCCATAAAGCACTTTGAGCTCCCTGGAAGCAAGGTGTTTGATAAATAAAAGGTTATTACTATTGCCAGTGATATCTTATATTACTCTAGCCCTTCTCAGCCCAGAGGGATCCTCAAGTGGTTTACAAAACTTGAAGCACAAACAAGAATCATTCAACAATAGCTGAGATGAAGCAGTCACTGCTCATATAGCCATTGATTCTTCAGAGCCTCTAGCAATCTAAATCCACTGGTTCCATCAGGGGCATAAAATGCACTTGAAATTGGTTCAATGGGAGCTTAGAAATATAAAATACTCAGGGGTCAGTCCATTGAGTAGAGCAAGGAGCTGACATTGGTTCAGACACTCAAAATATGTGTTAAACATAAGGAAAATCAGCACATCAGTTTCCAAACTGGACAAGGATGGGGCATGGCTCCAGGTGGAATTCCCTTGCGGTTCCCTGGTCCATATTCTCACAATCATATATTGAAAGTCGACTCTCTGCAAAACAAGCTGTGCCTTTTAGACAGTCCACACTTTTTTTTTTAGAAAAAATGCTTGCAAACATTTCCCCGGTACTTCAAGATAAATCCTGCCAAAGCACAGCATTATTTCAGAAATCAATCTAAAGTACTTTGAATCCAACTTTGAATCTGAGCTTACCCATCTGGACTGCCCACTTTGCTCTGGCTTGACCTCTTTCTGGGTCCACTAATTCTGCTGTGTCTAATACAAAGAATCCTACCTAAGCTATCCTACTAACCAAACCTCGGCCGATCACTCCAGCCGATGACATAATTCTGAAATGTGGTTCTCTGTCATGCAACTCTTGCACAGCCCACTGATATCCAATCAATGTAAGCCAAACTTCAGACCAGGTGTCAAACTGCTGGTTTGTGCTGTCCCCTGTCCCCTGTGACCTGCAGGTAAGGCTTCTACTATAAAACACCGAACAGGAATATCTTACATCATATGACTTAAAGCTGTCCATTATAAAGCCGTCCATTAATATTAAGTGAGAGGAAGTCAAATGTTTGCAGCCCAATATATCCTGTCCTATTCAATCAAAAGAATCATTTCAGTAAACTTTTAACTTTATGTCCTGATTTTATCTGCCTCATTCAACCTGCCTTCTCATACCTGTACTACAAAGAATTTTTGGAAATACCCTAAAAATGTTGTGGGAGAAGCCCAGTGAACTAGTACTTCTACAACAGTTTTCAAAATAATCTGTTAGAGTAATTTTAAAGTTTGGAAATAAAAAAAAAATGAAATGAAAAAGCAACAGATGGGGTTAATGTAGATTACATTTAGACACAACAAAATATTTGAGTAAAAATTATTCAGGTATTTGTATTATTTATCACACCACAAATAAGTCCATTGAGATGTGAGATTTAAAAGAAAAAATAAAGCATTAAAAATACTGGAATAAAATACTAGAGGATTACTGTATGATCTCAAGATAGATATGATCAATCTAAGTATGACATTAAGCCTAGAGACTACATAGAAAACTACATAGACTATATAAAAATATTTAAATGCTTTTACATAAAATAATAAAACCACAGGCCATTAAAATGTGAAAGCAAAATAAAAAATGTGTGAATCTTTTTGCAATTTATATGAAAAACAAATGTTTGGCATCATTAGAGACATTGCATTAAACCATTTCTACAAGATAAGAAAAATTATAAAAATCAAATATATAAAACCATAAATTTGTAGAAGATGGAATACAACAGAAATATAAGATCCTTAACCTCATTGAAAAATAAATTCTATGCAACTTAAAACAACAATGAGGAACCATTTGGAAAGGGAAAAAGGCATTCATATAAAGTAAGACTACAACAGAAATATAAGGTCCTTAACCTCATTGAAAAATAAATTCTATGTAAGTTAAAACAACAATGAGGAACCATTTGGAAAGGGGAAAAGGTATTCATATAAAGAGTTGGTAAGGACACAACTTGATACAATATTTTTCAAGATAATTTCCCAATATCAAAATTTACAGGGGTATATTATTTGCAGCAGCAACTTCAATTTCAGTAATCTATTTCAAATATATGCTTATATGAATACATAAGAATTGATGAAAATATTCTTATTGAACCAATATTTGAAATAGAGTAAAATGGGATATGTGTGTTCATAAAATAATTTTAAAAGATATAAACCAAACAGTTGCCAATTGTTACCTTTGGGGCATGGAATAGCAGCACTTACTCACTTTCTGCTTTTGAAACTTCTTTTGGTTCCAAATTTTCATTAGAAGCATGCACAGTCTTCTGAAAATAAATAAAAAACAAATAAATAAAATCAAAGAAAAATAAATGTGGGTGATAGAACACGACAACATATTTGGACATGATAATATTTGAAATAATATGTTAGATATCTAAAAATAATTAAATACTTTGAAAATCTCTGTTGAAATCCATTATCAGTAGTTAACTATGAAAGTGAGATTATGGTGAGGTTTTATCATATTAGTTTAGATTTTTTAAAGTATATTATTTGATTTTTTATAGGATCTCAACATTAGGAAATACAATACAATGTTACCATTAATATTGTCCAAGACCCAATCTCAGCACTGTGTTGGCCATGATGACTGAAAAGTTGTGGGTGAACCAGGAGCAGCTCCTAACCTTGCTATACCCAAATCTCCTTGTTAAGATCACAGTGATGTCAGCCTCTTACTGAACTGATGAGACTTAAGGGTGAGCTGGAAACAGTGCCTTGGCTTATTCCTGAAGCACATAATATAAAAATATTAAAGAACTTGTAACTGAACAGAAGGTGTAGTAGAGCTATCCAATCTTCCCAGTCCATTTGAAGTTCCTAATTCTTCAGGATTTAATGTTGACTCATACAAATAATTGTGACTTATTTTAATGCATCATTGAGTTTTATTCAGTTGCCAAGGCTTAGATGAGTTATCTCAATCTTTGGGAAGCTTCTCTGGTTTTCCCCATCCACCTCACCCCAAGCCAGGTTAGATGCTCCTCATATATACATTTCAAACTCTGTATAGACCTTTCCTATTCGTGGATTCAGTTTGCTAGGAAGACTTTCTTTCCTTCAACACACTTTCACTGAGCACCATAATTTAGGCTCTTGAGAAACAGCAGAGGGTGAAATGAGAGGCTCCTGTCCTTTGGAAGCTTGCAACCCAGTGGGGACACTAGTATTAATTTTTAAAATTGTACATTTTGGCTGGGCACAGTGGCTCACACCTGTAACCCCAGTGAATTTGGAGGCCAGGGTGGGTGGATTTCTTGAGGGAAGGAGTTGGAGACCAACCTGGGCAACATAGCAAGACCCTGGTCTCTACTAAAAATGAAAAATTAGCTGAGTGTGGTGGCATGTGCCTGTAGTTCTAGCTCCTCAGGGGGCTGAGGCAGGAGGACTGCGTGAGCCCAAGAGATCAAGCCTGCCTTGAGCTATGGTCACGCCACTGAACTCCAGCCTGGGTGACATAGTAAAACCCTGTCCCAAAAACAAAAAACAAAAATAAAAACAAAATGGTATGCTTCTAAACAGTGATTGTTATTAAGCAGCAAAACTACACAGTGCAAGGATTTTTTTAAATTTTTTTTTAGAACATGGTGTTCATTGCAGCACAAAGAATTAGCTAGTTTTTAACAGATTATAAATTTCTCTTCCATTAAATTGTAAGCTTCTAGAAGACAGAAAATATGTCTTTGGGCTTTTTTTTTTTTTTTTTTTTTTTTTCCACTGTGGCATCCTTGATCCACAGTAAACACACTTTTTGTCTGTTTAACTGAACTGAAACGATCATAATTTTTTCTATGTTTTATGATAATAATCCAAAAAGTGATTGATGCACAAAGTAATCACTCTTTCAGCCATGTAATCCAGTTACCCATTTATAGTAAGGATCACCGATGCTTCAAATCAAGCCCCTCTTTCTTGTTCCCATTAGGTTATTATTTCAATATTAAGTTGTCAATGGCTACTATATTCTAAGTGGACAGTGTGGGGAAAGAAGAGAAACAATAGGAGAAAGAAAAGATATATGGGTAGTAGAATGTCAAAAGTCTAGTTGACTTTGGGGAGAGGCTAGGATCCAAACCATCACAACTTCTATGGTTACTCAAATAAATGTTGTCAATTAAAACAGGAAGTATGCTTTTATTAATTGCAAACTGCTATGAAAATGATAACTACACAATTTCTAATATTGAGAAATGTCTCAGCTCAATCATAAAATTTCTCTATAAGTGCTAAATGATAACTATGGACAGACTATCTCCCCTCAGGTGGGAGGGGTTGAAAACAGAGTGAATCCTAAGAAAGAGACGCACGAGTCCTTCTACAAAAGATTTTTTACTTATGTCTATCGCCAGATCCATGTGCTCTGGTTCAGATACGTGGGGATTCTTTCAGGAAATGGATAATTCTGACTCTTACAGAAGATAGAGATGATTAGAGTAATAGTAGCCAACAGATCATTGAAAAGCCTCAGGAGATTCATAACTGAGACTCCACATGGAATATTGCAGTGATACACACACAAGGTGAGAAGAAAAAATAGTGGACACCTACATCCTGATTTGGCTCCTCTTCCTCTTCCTCAATGTTTATAAAGCATCTATTGTGAGCAAAAGTATTCTGCTTAATACTCAGATGGATTCAGGAACACTGAAAGCCAGAGCTCTATCCTCTTGAAGTAAATAGAATAGAGTACCAGTCCATCCGGATCCAGTTCTTTCAAGCTGGGATAGAACAACACACAGAGAGGCAGAGAGCATTGTGAGGAGATTTGGAGTCCTGGAGACCTAAGCACAAATCATGACTGCTCCGTTCACTATTTGCGCAGCTTTCAGAGATTTGCTTAACTTCTCAAGTTGTATATTCTCATTTCTAACATAGGGATGAGAGTATCTATTTTCCACTTAGGAATTAGATAATTTAACATACGGGAAATGCCTGGTACAGTGACTGACACAAAGTAGGAACTCCCCCAAAATTAACAACATAATAATATGTATCTTATCCCACTGGTTTCCAACCAGTGGCAATTTTGTCCTCCTGGGGACGCTAAGCAATACTTGGAGACATTTTTGGTTGTCACAATTGGAAGAGTACTTACCAGTGACATCTGGACGACAGAGGCCAGGAATGCTGCCAAACATCCTACGATGCACAGGCAGGCCCCCAACAACAAAGAATTATCTAGCCCTAAGTGTCAAAAATGCCAAGGTTGAAACACCTGCTTTATTCTCTAGTTTCTGAAATGTAATATCTCATGGTGTAAGACAGTCCGGAGGAACTTAAAGAGCACATTCTGGTAGCATGTGCAGAACTACAGACACAATACAAGATAAAAAGTTGACATAATCAAATATTTGATGGCCATAGAATACATATGGTCCGTATTATGGGTCTTGTGAGTTTTCAACATGATGCATTATTTAACACACCCAACAATGTCAAATAGTATAGAATACTGTCTTCTTTTCACAATTGAAAAAAACTACATTCAAAGAAGTTTATACCTTACTCATGTCACACATGTACTAAAGGATGGGGCAGAATGTCAATGCATATCCTTTTGACAGTAAATCCCATTGTTTTCCCCCTATTCCATGTTGCCAATTTAATTGGCAGGGGGAGTGGGTTCATAACTTTTACTGCAGTTGATTATTAGATAATGGTGATAGGGAAAAAACAAAGAGACAATTGACCATAGTGTCCCTTAATGCCTCTGTGGAGACCAGTTTGCTTCCTTCCCTTCCTTCTCCACCACCCTGAAGTCTCCTATTTTTCTCCAACCACCTCAAAACTCCATTTGCATGCCCCATGCGTACCATTCAAATCACATTACTCCTTTGCTGAAGCACCTCCAAGCCCTTTTCCTTCCTGGCAATATGAGCTACATCTAAAGTGTCTATGTTCTTCACTGTTGCAATGATTATATCCCTTGCCTCCCCAAGGCCCCAGTGTCTCTCCATAAGGTCTTTAAAATCCAATTTAACTGGTTTAAATTGCCTTTATACTCCTCCGCTCCCCGATACCTACAGTTCCCTCTAATTCTCTCTCTCTAGCTCTGTCTTTTCTCTCATTTCTAGTACTCACTAACTGAAGTCAATAGATTAGCCTTAATTTATTTTGGGAGTAGCACACTCATAGAAGTTAATATTTATAGAATATATTCATTTTAGCTATCCTGTTACAACAGTGAAGTTAATAAAATTGATATCTAATTAAAACTAACAAGCATAGTCTTATTAAAACCAAAGCAATAAAGAATGCAGTGAAAATTGCATTACCCATGCTGTGCACCCTCCTATAGGAACTACTAGTTACTAAGGCTGTTGTTCAATGCTCTCACATGAGGATCCTGACTATGTCTTGACACCCTGGCTAGTTCTCTGGTAGGCTTTTTTTTTTTTTTTCCTCCTTTGAGATGGAGTCTTGCTCTGTCACCAGGCTGGAATGCAGTGGTGCAATCTCAGCTCACTGCAACCTCTGCACCCCCGGGTTCAAGTGATTCTCCAGCCTTAGCCTCCTGAGTATCTGGGACTACAGGTGTGTGCCACCACACCCAGTTAATTTTTGTATTTTTAGTAGAGACTGGGTTTCACCATGTTGGCCAGGATGGTCTCGATCTCTTGACCCAGTGATCCACCTGCCTCAACCTCCCAAAGTGCTGAGATAACAGGCATGAGCCACCATGCCCAGCTCTCTGGTAGGTTTTAAGGAACAGGAAAGATACCTAGCCCTCCACTGAATGGTTGAAACTGGTGGCACTCCCATAATGTGCTAAGAGTATTTAGGATTAAACCAAGAACATTGGATATGTTTTCAGTACTGATAACGTAAAAACCTCTGTAAGAGATGTAGCATTGTAGAACAAGAGGGAAAGAAATATAAGAACCAAGCAGCATGTGTAGGGCTAACTTTAAGAAGTGGGTAAGAATAGGCTGGGCGCGGTGGCTCACACCTGTAATCCCAGCACTTTGGGAGGCCGAGGTGGGCAGATCACGAAGTCAGGAGATCGAGAACATCCTGGCTAACATGGTGAAACCCCGTCTCTACTAAAAATACAACAAAATTAGCCGGGCATGGTGGTGGGCGCCTGTAGTACCAGCTACTCGGGAAGCTGAGGCAGGAGAATGGCGTGAACCTGGGAGGCGGAGCTTGCAGTGAGCCGAGATCATGCCACTGTACTCCAGCCTGGGCCACAGAGCGAGACTCTGTCTCAAAAAAAAAAAAAAAAAAGAGTAGGTAAGAATAATCAGAACTTCTGCTGTGCGCAAGACATAGTAGCCCAGGGCTGTGTCTCACAGTCCAAGTATTGAAGGGATATCTTGACTTGTGTTAAAAGCATAAAGTCAGAGCTGAGGAACAGACCCACTCTACCTGCAGGAGAGAATCAGAAGAGGTCCATCTCTTCACTCCACCCCCAGGAGGGCATGTTGCTAAAGCCATTGCTAGTGAAAAGAAACTAACAGAAATTATGATATCCTGGATTTTCAAAAAGACATGATTTATTCATCAGAAGAGCAGGAGGGATATGTTCCAGATTGAAAGCTGAATTTCAAAGATCCAAATTTTGTTTCCATGTATAGCAAATGCCCGGTTACCCAAATGGTGATGAAAGGAACACCCACATTAATTATACAAGCTTCAGAGAAGTTTCACTGGCTTGCTCCATTTGATTCCTATCAAAATCCGGTAAGATCAGAGGTTCAAATAACCATATTCGCAATTCAGAGAATATAGAAACTAGGACCTGAGAAGCATAGTGACAGCAGGTAACACGCTAAGGTCATGGGTAGAAATTTACCCCAACCTACTATTCTAACAAATCATTTTCATCCTCTTAGACCTCCCAGATGTTGAAAGTGCAGACTCTGGGGACACATTGCCTGCATTCAAATCTAAGCACACCCACTTTCCAGATATAAAATCTCAAGAAAATCACTATTTATTAATGTGTGTCTTAGTTTATCCTTCATGAATACTGAGGGACAACTGTACAAGCAAAATCCTTGAAAGTGTTTCAAAGATATTCTTCATGAGCACGCAACGAGCCTTAAATTTGCCTTTTTTTTTTTGAGACCGAGTCTTGCTCTGTTGCCCAGGTTGGAGTGCAGTGGCGCAATCTTGGCTCACTGCAAGCTCTGCCTCCTGGGTTCATGCCATTCTCCCACCTCCGCCTCCCAAGTAGCTGGGACTACAGGTGCCCACCACCACGCCTGGCTAATTTTTTGTATTTTTAGTAGAGACGGTGTTTCACCATGTTAGCCAGGATGGTCTCGATCTCCCGACCTCGTGGTCCGCCCACCTCAGCCTCCCAAAGTGCTAAGATTACAGGCATGAGCCACCGCGCCTGGCCTAAATTTGACTTTAAAAAAAAAAAAAAAAAAACTTTACTGTGTAAAGCAATTTAGCATAGTTATAGAGACTTTATTGGACAACAGGTAAGTAAAATTATCCTTATTTTATATATGAGAAAACTGAATATGCCAGCTACTATTTTTGCATTAAACACCCTGAAATGTGGTGATGTAAAGCAACCATTTTATTAAGTTCACAGATTGTTAGTATTGGAATTTTGGATAGGGCACAGAAAGAAAATCTTGTCTGTGCTCCACATTGTCTAGAGCCTCATTTGGGAAGACTCAAAGGCAAGGAATGACTCAGAGGGAAGAATCATCTGGAGGCACGTTCATCAGCATGGCTGGAGGGTGATGCTGGCTGTCAGCTAGGACCTAGCAGATCTGTAGGCTGGATTGCCTCCGTGTGTTCCCTCTGTGTGACCTGGCTTCCTCCACAACAGGGCAGCCTCAGGAGAGTGGGGCTTCTCACATGCAGTCTAGAGTTTCAGGGATCCAGGTAGAAGTGGCATCATTTTTTGTGATCTATCCTTGAAAGTTGCACAGCATCATTTTATTACCAAAATGCCAGGGGTTTGGTCTAAGTCCTGCTGTTCACTGCACAGAAAGCCAATCACTGAGACAACTAGTATTGTCAGGGAAGAAGGCTTTAATCAGGTGCTGCTGTTGGGATATGGGAGATCAGTCTCAAATTCACGTCCCTGACTGACTAAAATTAGGGGTTTCTACAGCAGGGAAGAAATGTAACCATGTGTGGGAAAACAGGAATTAGGGAGAGGCAGGGAAGAGGAGTTAGTCAACAGAAAGCTGGTGCTTATTTAAGCAACAATGATGGGTAAGGACTCTGACATCCCATTGTTCAGATGCCATGATCTGGTAAGTTTCACTTCCTTGATACTATCTGGGAAGCCTGATGGTTGGTTTCCTGAGAAAGGAGCAAGATAAACTGTGTAACTTTCTCAAGTTTCAAGACTGAGACAGTCAATTTCTATGTTTATTCAAAAAAACCATAAACATCAGTTCTGTGGGATAACTGGGCTGGTTTCAACTTCAGCCACATTCTGTGGGTTGCAGCAAGTCACAAGACCACCCACCTGTAAGAAGAGGTAAAATAGACATCACCTATTGATGGAGGAGTCAAAGTTTTAGAAAAGCACAGGAGATTACAGGTGTTGTTGCAACTACGATTGAAAAAACCTAAGATTCCATACGGAGAAAGATAGGGGTTGCCAAAAATTTTACCAAAAAAATAAGTGAATACACCAGAATAAGAATGCAAAACTTTGGATTTTTAAAGTTCTGTCCTTCCTTGATCTCCTAGACCTTTTTCTCATGTGTAAAGATGTCAATTAATCTTGCACATTCACGGGCAGGTACATCTGCAGGTTTGGCCCTGCAGGGAAGCAACTGAGGGCAGGCAGGTTGCACTGGGAATGTGTCCAAATCAATTCTAGAAACTTGCCATGGGAATTTGCTTTGTGTTTGTCTTCCTTCCGCACGTGTCCCTCTCCTCTTTTAATCAAGCCTCAGGGAAGAAAAATACTCATCAAAATGGTTCAGATTCTAGGGCATTGATTTGGCTGGCTCCTGTTACAGGTGAATGAAGAACTATGTAAAGCTCCAACTTTAGACCTACAGCTCACATGGCTGCCTTCACACTTGTATCAAACTGGCCAAAGCCACCATGATCTCTCTAGCTCATCATCCCACTTTTGCTCTCATATCCCACAGCCTTTTCCCAACATACCAACCAAAATGATCTTTTTGAAGCCTAGGACAGACAGATGATGTCTTCAGTCCTCTACCTTCTGATTCCTATTTCACTTGGAATAAAAGCTAAAGTCTTTCTATTTTATTTTTTATTTTTATTTTTTCTTTTTTATTATACTTTAAGTTCTAGGGTACATGTGCACAACATGCAGGTTTGTTACATATGTATACATGTCCCATGTCGGTGTGCTGCACCCATTAGCTCGTCATTTGCATTAGCTATATCTCCTAATGCTATCCCTCCCCCTTCCCCCCACCCCACAACAGGCCCCAGTGTGTGACGTTCCCCTTCCTGTGTCCAAATGTTCTCATTCTCCAATTCCCACCTATGAGTGAGAACATTAAAAGCTAAAGTCTTTACAGTACCTGGCATGATCTAAACACCTGTTTTTCTTCATCTTCAGTAAGTCTTCCTCTAGCTCATGCTACTCAATACTGATTTCTTTATTAAACATACGATGCAAGAGCCATCATCAGAGCCCTTGTATTTGCTCTTCTCTCTGCTAGACTCTTTCACTATATACCCACAAAACCAGCACTTCCTTATGGTCTTTGCTCACAAGTCAGTTTCTCAGTCAGGACTTTCCTGAGTATATCATTAAAACTGATCATACCCTTTCTCTGCAGTTTTCACCCCTGTTTCCTGCTTCTTTTATCTCCGTAGCATTTTCCCCCGTCCAACCAATTTTATATTTAAATGATCTATTTGTTTTATTGTGTGTCTTCTGCCATCCCCATGCAGACACTAGATTATAAGCTTCTGAGAACAAGATTTGTCTGTTTTATTCACCACTGTATCTCCAGAATGTAGAGCAATGCCTGACACAAAACAGGTGCTCAATGAGTATTTGTGGAATAAATAAACGAATAGATGAGTGTGGAAATACCAACTGCATGTTTAGATATAGGTTATGTGATAGGTAATTGATTACACAGAAGAACGCTTTCATCTGAAGCTACTTAGGACTAGTTAACCAAGGAAAAGGGGATGTTTCCCGATGACTCAGCTCACTTTATTGCAGTACTGGTTTGAAGGCCCAACTACATCTGTTAAAATTGTTCATTGTTTCTCATTTGCCATTGTTTTAGGGGATATATACAGCATTCTTGGAAAACTCTGAGATATACAGGCATAGATTTAGTAGAAGTTCCTGCTGTTCCTATGTCATTACTATGCAATAATTCTCATGTCCTACTGTGGTAGGCAGTATAATCGCCCCCAAAGATATCCACATCTGAATACCTGAAAACTATAAATATGTTATGATATATGGCAAGAGGAAATTATATGAAATGAAGATTACTGATCAACTTGAAATGGGAGAGATTATCCTGGAGTATCTAAGGCAAGCTGAAGAAGAGGAAACGGGGAGAGTGAGAGTCAGAAAAAGTGCATATGACAAGGAAAGTAGAGCTCAGGGTGATGAAATTAGTGGCTTTGAAGAAAGAAGCCAGGAGCCAAGGACTGCAAGTAACTGTAGGCCACAAAAGACAAGAAAACAGATTCTTCACTACAGTCTTCATAAAAAAAAACAGTCATATCTACACTTTGATTTTAGCCCAGTAAAACCCACATACAACTTGACCTCTAGAATTTTCAGATAACAAATTTGTGTTGTTTTAAGCCACCACGTTGGTAGTAATTTGTATATTTCTAACACCTTCATCATTACATTACCATGCAAATGCAAGAAAATTCAGCTTGAAAGGGTGCAATCCTGCTACAGCATTTGGTAAAGGGCAGACTCTCTTGTTTTGAGTCTCTTCTTTCATCAAGTACGTAAGAGCAAATGTTATCACCAGTCATAAAGTTCTGGTGATAAACTTAATTTTCTGTATTCCAAAATGCCATCCAAATAACAACGCTAGCTAAAGCGTTTTTGTTTTCGTTAGAAACATATTCTGAAGAAGTGGGTAGGCTAGATCAGTAAAAATACCAGTATTTCTTTCTTTTTAGCAACTAACAAAACAGGCTTTCCATTTTCGCACCAAAAGAAAATAGATTCAAATGCGTCTTCCTTGTATTGTGATGGGTGAATTTTTAAATTTAGCCTAATTCAAGTAAATTCCTACCTATTGCTTCTAATTATACCATTTTCCTCTTTGTATGGAGACTTGAGATCAAGAAAGAAAGAGCACTAGAAGTTGATTTTTTAAAAAAGAAATGTGTTTTCTTAATTCAAAATGTGAAAGGCTTTCAACAGCAGGTCTGTAGATTTTTTGAAAATCCTAATTAGACTGAATTAAATGACTAAAATGTTACTAATTACTTTTTAATTTCAAGAGAGATGTTTACAAAGCACAGTATAATGAGTAATACAGCACTTCAAATGATTACTAATGTTGCCATTTTGTCTGACTTAATCTCAATTAGTATAAATCACATTGTCATCATTGTTAATTGCCATTTCTTTCCAGCAAAATGGTAATTTCTCTTTACAATCTTACAACTACTGTTTGTTTTCTTCAAGATATTCCATTTGAAAGGCCTAATAAAGAGAACATTTATAGACCCTGTGTTTTCTTCAGTTTAGACAAATACATTTGCTGTTATTCTATTTGGAGGGTTGTGGTAATTCCTCACTTTTTAATAAAATGAAATTTTAACTTTTAACTATATTGTCATGCCAAATGTAAACACATGGATAGCTATAGTTCCATAGCAGAATCTTTATTCAAATGCCAAGTAGACTTTTCATTAATAAGATCTAAGAGGCAACATATATGTTTCACCTCTCTGAGGAAATACATCATTAGAAAAGAGAAGAAACTGTCTTTCAGTATTGAGAGTATTGGATTGCTCTAGGTTTGGTTTGGTTTGGGGTTGGGGTTTTTTGTTTGTTTGTTTTTACTTTTTCTCCAGCTTCTTTCCATTGTTCCACTCATGTGGATGTAAAATGTCTCCATTAAGGCAATTATCTAATCGACCATAGGCGACTAACTGATCATTTTCTGTGTCATTGGATAATCTTAGGGAATTTCCTTCAATTTTTGTTCAGTAATAAACACAAGAAACTTTAAAAATCATGAAGACCCAAAGTTATCAAATGAGATTTTAAAAATTATATTATTGTTCTAAGAGCTCTTCTAGATTTAATCTTACTTTTATTTTTTAAAAAGTTTAGAAGTTGAATACTAACAATTTAAAAATTTTCTCAAACAGATATTTTTCTTAAATCTTTGGTGCCTATTTTGTTTATTTTTTGTTGCATGATGAACTACCCCAAAATTTAGAGGCTTAAAAAAACAAAACATGGCCGGGCGCGGTGGCTCAAGCCTGTAATCCCAGCACTTTGGGAGGCCGAGGCGGGCGGATCACGAGGTCAGGAGATCGAGACCATCCTGGCTAACATGGTGAAACCCCGTCTCTACTAAAAATACAAAAAACTAGCTGGGCGTGGTGGCGGGCGCCTGTAGTCCCAGCTACTCGGAGGCTGAGGCAGGAGAATGGCCTGAACCTGGGAGGCGGAGCTTGCAGTGAGCCGAGATCGCGCCACTGCACTCCAGCCTGGGTGACACAGCGCGAGACTCCGTCTCAAAAAAAAAAAAAAAAAAAAAAAAAAAAACATTATTTTATTTTCATTCATGATTTTTTGGGTAGGAGTTTTGGAAAGAGTTCAGCTGAGTAGTTTGTCTTTAAGCCATGTGGCACCAGTGAAGTCAACTGGAAATGGAGGATTTACTTCCCTGAAGGCCTCTTCATGAACACATCTGGAAACTTAGTGCTATTCAACTTGTACTTCCAAATCCACATGGCGACTTATCCTTCAGAGCTCATTAGTGTAGTTTGAGTTTCTTGAAATATGGAGGCCTCAGTACAGATGAAATTTCATAGAAGACCCAGTGGAAGATATTCCACAAGATTGGTGGAGACTGCAAGATTTCTCATGATCTAGCCTCAGAAGTTCCAGAATGCCCTTTCTTCCATATGCTATTGGTCAAACAAGGGTTTGTTTTTGTTGTTGTTTGTTTGTTTGTTTTGAGATGGAGTCTCGCACTGTTGCCCAGGCTGGAGTGCAGTGGCGCCGTCTTGGCTCACTGCAAGCTCCACCTCCTAGGTTCAGGCCATTCTCCTGGCTTGGCCTCCTGAGTAGCTGGGACTACAGGCGCCCACCACCACACCCGGCTACCTTTTTGTATTTTTAGTAGAGACAGGGTTTCACTGTGCTAGCTAGGATGGTCTCCATCTCCTAACCTCGTGATCCCCCTGCCTTGGCCTCCCAAAGTGCTGGGATTACAGGCATGAGCCATCACTCCCAGCCAGTCAAACAAGCTTTTAAGGCCAGCCCCGATTCAAGGAAAGGGTAATAATACTGTCTCAATGGGAGAAATAGTTAAGAATTAGTGTTGATATTTAATCTACCACAGTGTCTACAACTTATATGCAAGCTAAAAATAAAATATTATAAAATGAAAATAGGTACTCATGAAAAATCTTTAAAACATCCTTCCTTCATACAATTGCCTGTTATTTTTTATGACAAAAGCTAGGATGTTTGAAATTTGACGTGATTTATATAACGAAATTACCATTTTGGGTAGGTAAGTTAGTAGATCTAGATTACTGTTGATTTTGGCCTCTTCAATATCCATTTCTGTTTCTTCTGTTAACAATATACCAATTTTCCTGTAAGACTGTACCATTTTCTAAATTTGTATGCAGTATTCTGGAACTGTCAACCAAGGACTCCTTTGCTTTCTTTGGTCAACAAGGGGACATTTTACTTATCTAGGGCAATAAAATCCTTTCCCTCTAGAATTATAATCATGAGAAGAGTGACACAAAGACGAAAATTATTTGGCATTCATATTTCCTGATGTTCATACCTTACAACTTCTGACACTTAAATCTTAGACACTTTCATTCTAACCTTTCCTAAACATGGTCACTTAGAGCTTCTCCTTTGATTCTGTGAGTTGCCTTTTAGTCTTCCAATTATTTGTTGTTACTTAAAATAGCACGTTTTCTTTTTCTTCAAAATAAAAACAAAAACATAAAGCCATAACAGAGGTAAAACTTTGTGTAATGAGTCGAGCTGCCCAGAAAGATAATTTATCAGTAAATACAAGAATACAGGGCCAGGCGCAGTGGCTCACGCCTTTAATCCCAGCACGTTGGGAGGCCAAGGCAGGCAGATCACGAGGTCAGGAGATCAAGACCATCCTGGTTAAAACGGTGAAACCCCATCTCTACCAAAAATACAAAAAACTAGCCAGGTGAGGTGGCGGGCACCTGGAGTCCCAGCTACTCGGGAGGCTGAGGCAGGAGAAGCGCGTGAATCCAGGAGGTGGAGCTTGCAGGGACTGAGATGGTGCCACTGCACTCCAGCCTGGGTGACAGAGTAAGACTCTGTCTCAAAAAAAAAAAAAAAAAAGAATATAACATTAATGATATAACTCCAAAATATATCAAGCAAAACCTGACAGAAATTCAAGAAGAAAATAACAAATCAATGGTCACAGTTGCCATCAGACAACTCTCAATTCTCAATATGCAAAGGGAAAAGAGCAAGTCAGTAATAAGCAAATTAAATTAACATCTAATTTCTTAATATTTACTCTTATGTATCTTTAGCCTCTCAAGTTTCCAAAGGATTTTTACATGTGCATGTTCATATGATATTTCTCCTTACTTCTCTGAAGTAAACTAGTAGAATGTCATTAGAAGAAGAGTTGCGACTGCTTAGAACTCAAATCTTCAGGTTTCAAATGTTATTTTTGCTATCATCAGAATGTATCCCCCAAAATTCACATACTAAAAACTTTTTTTTTCTTTTGTTGAGACAGAGTCTCGCTCTGTCACCCAGGCTGGAGTGCAGTGGCACAATCTCAGCTCACTGCAACCTCCGCTTCCGGAGGTTGCAATGTTGAGAGTTGTGACTTCATGAAAGGTGTTTAGGTCATGAGAGCTCCATCTTTGTGAAGGGATTAATAAGCTAGAAAAAGAACTCACAGGAGTGAGCTCACTCTCTCTTGTGTGTCTGCCTTGTGCCACATGAGAATGCAGTGAGAAGGTCCTCATCATATTCTAGTGCCTTGATATTTGACTTCCAAGCCTCAAGAATTGTAAGAGAATAAATTTATGCTCTTTATAAATTACCTAGACTGTGATATTCTATTACAGCAGCACAAAACAGACTATGACACTTTTCACTATACTCCTGGTTATATAATATTCTTGCTCATACCAGGAAGCTTTCTAGTCCTTGCTTATGGCATGAGATTTCAAAACAGTAGACAAATGATTCTAAATGATTAACTAGATAAACACACAGAGATAGCAATTTAAATCATGAATATAAGGTGTTTGGCCTTGTGTCTGGGCTACAGTGAGTGTTAAATACATAGGAGTTATTATTAATACTAAATAGAATGTGATACTCACCATTATTTCTAGGCTGAAATTATGTCTAAGTTTATTTTTTTCATTATGTCATTTCCCAAGATAGTTATTTGCATTATTCAAATCATTCACTGGTCTCAACATGTTCTTCAGGATGAGATCTCAACTTCATGACCTTTTTATATGGAAGAAAGACTTGACATTCCCAATCATTAAATGGTAAAAGAGTTGGAGTTAGGGTCAAAACAGAGGGCAAACCTTCAACAGCAGGGCAGTCACTATGTCTTTGAACTTCTCTTTTAAATGCTACAAAACTGCCTTTCTCTCTAAATTCTGCTGAACTGGAATTAAAAAAAAATTCCCCCACAGCATCTGAATTTTATTAAGAGTATGTGACTTTCTTTTGCAGACACTACTAGTAGGTACTTTGCAAAGTCTTGTCTTTGAGGCTGGTTCTAGAACCAGGTTGTAGCAAGAGTTGGAGTCCCATAAAACCAGTGATATTTACTCCTTAATGCAGTCCCTCTTTCCAAGGTGTGCTTTCTCTGAAGACTGATCACAGCTTTTATTGCATGAGCTTGTAAAATGCAAAATGATTAAAGGTACATCTATTTTTTGAATCTCCTCTTTGTCAGTCCTTTAGTCAACAACAGCAGAGTCCTGGCCGTTTCACAGATGCTTACATGAAAGGTCAAGTTTAGCCATCAGCACTGAAAAAAAAAGTCTTAAAGGGCAAGATGGCTGCATTGTAATGAGTTTGAAGAGTACCTTGGTGCTGACTCTAATGGAAGGATTTGTGATCTTTCAGAAAGTTCCTCATTTTGCTTCTCTTCCCCAGCATGAGTCTCGCTAAACATATCCATTTCCATATCATTATAAAGCATAAAAAGGAAATTTCCTCTGAAGAGCCACAGCTTGGAGTCACTCTTTAAAATCTTTTTCCATTTTTTCTGTTGGCCCCATTACCTGTTTCATTGACGTTCCAGGACACTTCTTAATTTTGACTTCCACTTTGATTCACTCTCACTGCTTGCTGGCTGCCAAGATCTTTACCCTTCCTCTCTGACACTCACTTCTACTCCTTTTCTCTCCATCCCATATCAAGCTTCTCAATTGCACACTTCATTTAGGAATTTTAATGTGAATGGGAAAAAAGCTAAACAAAACAGTTTTCGGTGGAGAGTGATGGAAGTGAAGCTGTGAGATGTGTACTCTACACAGCTTATACCATAACTTCAGGCAGCAAGGTAATAGTTTCACTGAACAAGCCACCTTTTCCCAGATGACTTCAAGAAAGCAAAGAGTGAATATGATGCCCCAGGGTGTGGATTTTTAGATGTAAGAGGTTCCATCTCTCCCCTGAGAAGAAGGCAGATCTATAAAGAACACACACCTCTCCCACTGTCCTCAGGAACTGGCTCTAGTGAAATGGTTGTTACTCAGGTTTCAGAGCAAGCTTAGGCTGTGTCATGGCCATAGCGTAGTGGAAACTGGGTTGAGGCAAAGAAGCTAAGCTCATTGCCAATTGAGGAAATTGGAGTAGTAATTATGAAGGAGGAGTAAGTGAGGAAATTGGGGGAGTAATTATGAAGCCACAAAAATGATGCAAAACCAGAAGTTAGAAGGCAGGGAATCAAGTATGTGAGACAGCTATTAAGGAAAAGTAGGAGGTCATATGTTCTGTGTTCAAATCTCAGCAGAGCTACTGACCCTATTGACAGGACTTTAGGTAATTTTCTTTTAACTATGGTAAGGCTCCATTTCTTCATCTTTTGGCAGCGTTGAATGTTAGCTTCCTCTAACCTTGTATGAGGATTAAATAAAATAATGGGTGCTTATTCAGCAGAATATGTTATATATAATATTAAATATAAATAAAAAAATAAATGAAGACCAACCAACTGAGAACAACCAACAGCTTTTCATCCAGAGCTTGCTATATCAAGGGCATCATTACTTGTGTTTTGAAGATACTCAAAGTCAGGCAGAGGAGTGGGAAAGTGTTGTAGAAAAAGGGAAGACTTCATATATGCTCCCGTTGGAGGCTGTTAGTATGGGGAAGCTGTAAGTAGACTAACCAGAACCAGGGCATTCTACATGATTAGCTGGAATTTTATCTATCTATCTATCTATCTATCTATCTATCTATCTATCTATCTATCTATATCTATCTATCTATCTATATATATTTTTTTTCTGGTTGGTCCTAAGTCAGAAGTGAGAACAAAGTTAGGGAACCTGTTAGTTATTAATCAAGTCCTGATCATTTTAGACCAATTGTTACAGGGGTACTATTTGGTTTCCTGCATGTGTTGCTAGATATAGTTCTCTGACTTTCTGCAAGTCTGACTAGGTTTCTGGACTGGTTACTCTAGATGATAGGTTAATTTTCCAGGCTAATTGTGAGAGACTGTAGGTCATGTCTCTATTTCACACACAGTTTGACCTTGTTTTATATATATATATACACATATACACGTTTAATCTCTCAATTCTATAGTTTACCTTTATCTTAAGTAAATGATTACCTGAACCTCCCCCACCAAATCTCACAATGAGTTTCATTTCAAGAGGAAGATAAATATATGCTGGAACAATAAAAAATTGCTCAACTTTTGTTTTCAAATTAATTTTTTATAAGTCCATTAAGATACATTATTCTCCAGAGTCTCAACTTTTGCAAAGGGAGAAAAAAAGGTCTCTAAATTACAAAAGATTTAGTTACATCAGGGGGTGATTGCAAGTTCCTTAGATCAAGAAAATCCTCATACTCAAGTGTGAAAAATCCTTTTGCATATTTTTCCAGGGACAGCCAAAAACAAACAAAAAAGAGAGAAAGCTTTGTACCAAGATGTTTCAATAAGCTCTGCTAGTGCCCGTGGACATCGTGGGATTTTGAACGTGTATGCTGAACTGAAATCATATGATATTTAATGGCACGTACAGGAATCTCAATTCCCAATGTTGTCCCCAAGAACAACTGAAATTCTACTATTAATAAATTATCCTGTAACAAGATACAATGCTTCTCCACTTCCTCTTTTAAAGATGTCAGGTCTTTATTGTGTTCAGTCCTTTCTCTGAGTTACATTTAAGAGACATCTACACAGTGGGTAAGAAGTCAGTCATGATGGAAAGGAGACTCAATGCTATGTAGGAGAGAATAGAATAAGAGTTTGTCAACCTCTTCACCACTGACACTCAGGACTAGATAATTATTTGCTATGATAGCCATGCATTCTTGAATACTTAGCAGCATCCTTGGCTTCTACTCACTAGATGCCAGTAGATCCCCTTTCCCAGTTGTCCCAACCAAAAATGTCTTCAAACGTTGCCAAATGCACCTTGCAGTGCAAAATTCGTCCTGTTGAGAACCCCTGGTAAGCAAAGATTACAATATTCACAAAATCATCTGAAGAACTTGTTTGAAAGCGCTGACTCCAGGGATCCACTGCGATGATTCTGAGTCAAAAGAAACAGAATGCTCTATGTTTTATAAGTTTCTCAGAGGTCTGATGGTCAACCAGTTTGGAAATTATTTTTGGTTTCCTAACCATGAACAAGAAATGACTCAAAGGGGCTTACAGCCATCTTCAAATATATAAAAGTTAACATGCAAAAGTGAGATTCAACTTTTTCTGAGTTGCTAAGAAGGGAGTTCTGACCAAATTATAAAATAAAGAAATATAAGAATAATTATAATAGCACAGTGGATTTTCAATCACTAAAATTGTTTAAAGAAAAAGTTGAATAATAAATTGTCAAGAAAGTTTTAAAAGTAAATAATCACATATGTAGATGTCAAACATGTGACCATTAAGGCATGCTCTAATTTTGAAATAAAGATTTTATTTATGATCCTTTAGTGTGAAATATAAATTAGATTCTTTTTAGCCTAAACGGAAGTAAAGCAAAAAGGACTTAATGTTATTAATACTTACATCCAATATACAGGTTCTTTATCTTGGGTGAAAAACAGAACCACCTGTGGAGCTTTTATAATATGCAAATATTTGGGCTCAAGGGAAGCTGAGAATTATTTAATTACTCTGTGTCAGGCCCTCCTCAGCTCAACACTCAGACACAAGTATTACTATTTTTTGTCTACAGACGAGAGCCCTAGACACCAAAGGTTATACGATTTGCTCAAGGCCACATGACTTCTAAGTGGTAAGACTAGAATCTAGTTCTCCCTGACTTCAAAGACCAACATTCTCCCTTAAGAGTCGTACAGTGACTCACCAAAGAGAAGAAAGAATGGGCAGATATTTTTTTCAGGTCTTTTGCGCCATCTAGGAAAATGTTAAAGTGACCTTCTTCTTGACAGTTTAATCTCATGTTAACTGTAGGGCAGAGCTAAAATAATGGTAACCAGAAAATGTAGTCGTTATTGCAAAGGAAGGAAAAAAATATGTAAAATCTGTTTCTCTTTGCCTAAATTTCCCAGAGAAAAACATGCCTAGACAAAAGAAGGTGTACCATCATGCAGTTGTGCAGTTCGGGTGATGAAGAATCTGTTCCCTGGCATGATTCATACAAAAATTCCTTCCACTGCTGAAAGCCATGATTCACATTTCTCAAATGTAGGTCAGACTTCCTGTCCTAAGATATAGTCCCAAAACATGAGTTTTAATCAGATTGAGGAATTAGTTAACATTTATACATATGCTAAAATATGCTGATTTGTTCCACAGTACTGAACTGTATCTCGTGATAGAGAAAGATTCAGTCTCTTTTAGTATAATGTATGGGAGGGAGGGGGAGGTGAAAGGGGAGAAGACAGAGAATTAAGTCAATGAATTAAGGTAAACTTGGAAAATAAAAAAGTTAGAAAAACTCAAAAGTCAGGAATAGCAATAATCAGTGACATACATTAAGCACATATTAAGTACCTTAAAATGTGCCAACCACTCCACATACATTTAGAGCAATCAATCATTTCAAAAATGTCATGATGTTATAATTCCCATTTTACACCTAAAGAAATAGAATCAAAGAAAGTTAAGTGCTTGCCCCAGGTCGCATAAATTATGCTCATGGATGCAAACCCAATCTTTCTCACTTCTGTATATATAGTCTCAAATGCACACTATACCCACCAGCCTCACACTTTCCATTTTGTTTTTACACAGATCCTTCCTCTTTTTTTTTTTTTTTTTTTTTGAGACGGAGTCTCGCTCTGTCGCCCAGGCTGGAGTGCAGTGGCCGGATCTCGGCTCACTGCAAGCTCCGCCTCCCGGGTTCACGCCATTCTCCTGCCTCAGCCTCCGGAGTAGCTGGGACTACAGGCGCCCGCCACCACGCCCGGCTAGTTTTTTGTATCTTTTAGTAGAGACGGGGTTTCATCGTGTTAGCCAGGATGGTCTCGATCTCCTGACCTCATGATCCGCCCGTCTCGGCCTCCCAAAGTGCTGGGATTACAGGCTTGAGCCACCGCGCCCGGCCCAGATCCTTCCTCTTTAAGCACCCTGTAAATGATTGACTATGTGGAGATGTCAGGCAGGAATCCCATGGTTTCATTCCATTCCCTTACCACCCACTCTTTCAGGTTTGTTATTGGAGTTCATCATTAAAAACAAATTTGGATGCCCCAGTGACTTATAGAACCTTCTAATGAACATCATAAAAGTGAGGAAGCCATTCACATTTCAGGAGGCACTCACCTCTCGCATTCCAGTTGATTTGGAAGGATGAGTTCAGCTCATTAGGAATCAGATGCAAAGGTCTTTAGCCTGAATATAGCTGAGCAGATGGGCAAATTATCTAAGATCCTGAGTTTGTTTCAGCAAAAGTAAGGCAGCTGAAAACTAGGAAGGGCTCTAACTGGACCCAAAGGTATTTCAATTTTCTGCTTGAGCATCCAGGCACACTCAGTGTTTACTTGGAAATTTAGAGAGCCTTTGCAATTCTAAGAGTTGGCACCTACAGGCAGAACAGCTGACCACTCATGGATGGAATTTCAGGACTCTTGGGAAGGCTGACCTCCAGTGACCTCCAGTAACATATGCTTCCTGTTGCTGAAATGAAACCCTCACAAGTCATTGCTTTACCTTGAGGCTTGCTTTCTCTTAAAATTCAAATGTTCCTTTTAAGGCGGCTAGCAGGAACCAGTCAAGATCCACAAAGTTCATTTAAAGCCATCCTAAACACAATCCTTCTATCCTGAAACCAGACACAACCAAACAGAGGACTATGTCTGCCCTGTATGTTGCTTTCATCCTTCATTGCCTAGAAGCCTGGTACCTCTTTAGGACCATCTCGCATCCTGCTGCTCATCTTCCTGCTTCTGTAGCTCCCATATCAGCCTAGCACCATTTTCAAGGCTGTCTTTGGACCTCAACCCAAGCTCTCTCTCTCATGTGACTGACTCACACTGCCCTGATTTTAAAATGCTCTTAATTTTTTACCTCTAGACACTTGCATTTGCCCATCTCCTGCCTCTAGATGATAAAGAACAGCAAACATTAACATGAACCAGAAGATGGAAGCTCTACAAAGAGTATAAAATAGTGTAAAACCTGGAGGTTGAGGCATTACTGAAACTAAACTGAGATTATTAGCAGCATATTTATGAGTATCATGGACAGATTAATATTGAAAAGCAAAGCAAAGCATGGTTTGCCCAAAAAACTCTTCAGGGTAAAGAAGTGTAGATACCACATAATTTGTGAACTTGGCAATATGTTAAACCTCACAATAGTGGTAATAGCAGAACCAAAACATGCATTTTTTAAATATATTCCACAAACTATTTTAACTCGTGATATTTTAAAATGTCTTGTGTAATCTTCTCAAAAATACTGCTAGGTAGAAATTATTATCTCTATTTTATAGCTTGTGCAGCTGAAGCCCAGAAAAATTAAATTATTAAGTCGACAAAATTAGTAACAGAATCACAGTGAGAGCCAAGGTCTGCCTGACTCTAAATAATACGCTTGTTCAGAGCATCCCCTGTCCTTCTGCTTTGATGTTTTTTCCCCAGGACCCAGTTTGAATGACCCTGATACTATCTACTTCCTCCCTCCCAGATGGGCAGGAAAATGGAAGCAGGAGAGTGTAAGAATAAGACAGGGAGCCCAGCTCCCTGAATGGGAATCTCAGGACCCTTGTTTTTTCTGACGGAATTTGGTCAGGTGGCTTGATTATTTTGCACCTCAGTTTCATATTCTTTCAAGTCATAATTGCACCAACCTCACAGGATTGTTGTGAGTACTAACCAAGATAACACATACAGAGATCATGACTTGGTAAGCAGAACTAACCATTTGACAGTGGACTATTTTTTGTTTGATTGTTTTGTTTTTATTCCACACATGCAATAAGCTTTAACCATGTTAAAGTAGTTTGGGTTTCTTTTTTATGGACATAAAGAGGGCAGTTAACATCTTGGTTACAATGCTGGCTCTGGCAGAGTTTCATGTCTGTGTTTGAACACTAACTGCACCATCTAAGAGCTTTTTGACTTTAAGCAAACTGGTTAACCCTCTTCACTTTCATTTCTTCATCTGTAAGTAGACTCATGGTGGTACATAATTTACACAGCTGTTGTGAAGATTAAATTACTTCAGTTAAGTACTTAGCAGAGTGCCTGGCTCACTGTTAAGTGTTTGGAAGCCTGAAGAATCTACATAAAGCTCTTTCCCTACTCTGTGTTAGCAGGAGGTTTGGTTCAAAATGAATCCAGAGGATAAAGTTTTAGCATAGCTAAATCAATGACTTAATACAGATCTGTCACCGTGTTCTGACATCTATAGCTATTAAAGTTGGATGTGGGAGCCAAGACCCTGCAACTAATCTGGGAAATCACTTCTCATGTAGTTCTTATACATCCATGAAACCTTAAGGAAATTGAATCATTATGGTAGGCACCACACAGATTCAGTATCCATGGACACTGAATATGGATAAAAATAGGAAGGAATTGTTTCATTGTTTAGTAATAATGTCATATGAGCATACGACATTAAAAAGTACTGACTACTACTACATGCTACTCACCATCATAAGTACACAAAACATTAGTGTACAGAGCAGTGTAAGTCCCTGCTTCATAAAGTTTATCTTGTGGGCAGGGTGGTAGAGAAATATGATAAGCACACAAACACAAACATGCATGCATACACATACAATCTCTATAAAGAGATCACTAAAGCAGGAATTAGGGGAAGTAAGAGACTGAAAGTGCGTTATCTTAGACAGGTGTTCAGGGAAGGCCTCCATGACTTTAGAGCAGAGGCTTGAGGTATTTAGGGGCGATGCATACAGAAACCTGGAGGAAGAGTATTCCAAACAGAAACAGCAAGTGTACAAGCCTGGCAGAGACTATACTTATTGTGTTGAAGATATAGTACAGTGATCAGAAACTAGAGTGAAGTAAGAAAAAACATGGAAGGAATTCCAATTAAAATGTAATTAGGTGTATTACTTATTAGTGCCTGTCTGTCACTGGAATTGAAGGCTTGTGAGAACGGGATCATGTTGATCTTTTTGTACCAATTTGTCCCCAGTCGCTAACAAGACGGTTTACACAAAGCATTGAATCAGTATTTTACTTGATGGCCAGATGGAAGGAAGGAAGGAAACAAGGAGAAATAAACACGTAAGGATGACAGAGTGTGGTCCAGGACCTGACAGTCTGGCTGGTTATGGTTTCAGTAACTTAAAGACAAAGAATTGAAGAGAACATATGTAAGACAGGCAGGTTGATATAGCTTTGGAAATATTAGGCAATGTGATAACATTTACCTTCACCTGTTTAACTCACTTCCCAGCATAATCCAGTTTCATACACCCAAGATGACATAACACACATTACAGTGGATGACAATGATGACCCAAACTCTTCATTCCTTCCTGGACCTATGCTCTTTGCCATGTAGCTGTTCAGTGCCTCCCCACTGTGCACAGGATGACCCAGGTTGCCTCTTGATTTGGAGCTTAGGGATGTGATTTGCTGAAACCTAGATAATAAAGTGAAATTGACTAGATGTCAGTTTCAAACTGGGGCTTCAAGAAGACATGGCTACCTCTGTTTGTTCTGCTACATTTCCGTCATCACTATAAGAATATCTTTGACATCCAGGCACAGGGGCTTATACTGTAATTCCAGCACTTTGGGAGGCCAAAGCAGGTGGGTTATTTGAGCTCTGGAGTTCACAACCAGCCTGGGCAACACAGTGAAACCCCATCTCTACTAAAATACAAAAAATTAGCCAGGTGTGGTAACATGTGCCTGTAATCCCAGCTACTTGGGAGGCTGAGGCAGAAGAATTTCTTGAACCCGGGAAGCAGAGGTTGCGGTGAGCCGAGATTGCGCCACTGCACTCCAGCCTGGGTGACAAAGCGAGACTCTGTCTCAAAAGCGAAAAACAAAACAAAACAAAAAATCCTTGGCATACCTGTTGGAGGATGAGAGACATGTGGAACAAAATTGGGTTACTTGGGTAATCCAAGCAGGGGTCAGCCAAGATCGGCAGAACATGACCACCTTTTAATCCACAATGAACATATATACAAGTGCAATAAACACTTTTTTGCTGTATGTCATGAGTTTCTGTGGTTTTTCATTATATATCAAAAACTAACTGATAAACATACCCTTTAAAATTCCCCCATTAAATGTTCCTCAAGTCTTTTCTTATGACAAAGCAGAAAAAGTAAAATTGCACAGCAGGAAGAACTCCCGATCTGAAGAAAATTCTATAGGAAACCTGTTCCCACTACAGATGGAGATGCCTAATATTAGCCAGTCCTAATGGTTATTATTCTGGCTCCTTTGCCATTTAAAATATATTTGATTTTCTTCTAAACTGGCTCATACGTGATCAGCTACTACTTCCTTCATGTTTTAAGGAAACTAAACTAATATCTACCTATTATGCCACGGAAACATAATTGAAATGAACACAACAGGTTTAAAAACTAGAATATAAAGTAATTTTCTAGCACAGTCTGAAACTTGCTGTAATTGGACTCCTTAAATCACACACAATATCCACTTCTGCAAAACCCCTTTTTATTTGTGTTTTCCACTGGCTATCTAGATGTTCAGCTGAGCTCTGCTCAGCACTAATAAAAAATGATCATCAATGCTTTTACATCTTTTTACAACTTTCTTCAAAGTTGTTTGAAGAGTCCATCAAGAGTGTATCAGAGTGTTCTTGCCTATAAGCAACAGAAACACTCCATTACTAATTTAACAACAACAAAAGAAATGAAGATTTTTGGAAGAATATTAGGGAGCTGCATGACTTACTTTAAGTACAATGAGAAATCAGTTACATTTAGTCAGAACACCACTTTTGCTGGACACCAGACACGAGTGCTAGGACCAGCACAGCCCCGGACCTCAAATATTCCTGTTGTGGCTGAAATAAAGTCACTGACTTCTTCACATAGCTAACCACACAGTCTAAGCTAACCACACCTTCTAAGGAGGTAACATACGATTGGCTTTTAAACATAGGTCACATGCTTATGCCTAACTTCTATTGTAATGATTAACTGTCTCAGTTTTAGTGGGAATGTCCCTATTTTAGCACTAAAAGTCCCACAATTCAAAGAACCCCTTGGTCCCAAGCAAATCAGAACAGTGGTTACTAAGGGGGCAGGGAAAATGAATATTTAATTTTTTTTGCTTTCAAGACCAGTAAGTAGCTCTTTTTATACCATTGAGACTCATAAATCAAAGATTTCCCCAAATATAGTAAGAGCATATTTTAAAATGACAAATACCTACAACACAGATAATATTTCATTTAGCATTCAGGAAAAATAAACATGAGATTTCTAAGGCAGGTATTTTCACAACTATCTGATGCATAAGAAATAAGGAATAATTTATTAACTCATTCAACAAATATTTTTTGAATGTGCCAGGCATTGTCAGTCGGATGCTTGTGAAAAAGACAAAACCCAGGATTGCATATTGCAGTCAGGGTGCTTTGGATAAACAAATGTATCATATCAGATGGTAACATTTGCTATGAAGAAAAGTGAAATAAGGAATATGTGATCAGGTGGAGAAATGAAAAGCTATCCATTTTTAAAATGGCAGTCAGGAAAGTACCCTTTGAAGGGGTGACATCATTGCTGGGAAAATTAAGCACTGTCCACTGGGAGAGACTGCACTGGGAGAGGACAACTGGAAGTTTCACCTCCTATCTGCTAGACTCTGTGTTACATATCTTTTACCTTTGCTGATTTAATCTACATCCTTCTACTGCAATAAATAACTATGAGTATGATAGCTTTTATGAGTTCTGTGAGTCTATCTAGCAAATCATTGAACCAAGGATGACCTTAGGGATCCCTGACACACCTGTGCTACCAAAAAACTATTGAAGAGAGTTCGTCAAGCAGGTGGGATATGAAACCAGAAGGGAACTTGAATCTAAGCAAAGAAATGAAGATGTCAGGCACGAAAGAGTGCATACTGTATGTTTCCATATATTTGAAGTTTGAAAATCACGAAGTTAATCATTATAATAGAAGTAATGCTAAACTTTGATGATAGAAGTGAGAATTGAGATTACATCTGGGAAAGGTAATGGCTGTAAAGGATGCTGGCCATTTTCAATATATTGATGTAAATGTTAGCTAAATATATGTGTTGACTTTATAAAATGTTGTTTCTTGAGCTGTATTAGATATAATATATATGTACATTATGAGTTGACAATCACGCAATAAAAATGTATACAATATATCACAGACACACAATTAGAGGGATTGCTATGAAGAAAGATGCACCTAAAGGAGTAATGTTATTATGCTGATAAGAGGAGTTTTCAGTTTCTAGATAATGTAGCATCATAACAATATCATATGCTTATCAATCATAAGGAATTTGGTATCTTTTTCACCAGCTAGCTAGCTATGTGTTCTTCGATAAACTTCTTAATCTATCTCAGAATCAGTTTCCTCATTTGCAAAATGGGAAATATAATATTTAGCTTTGTTTTATAGTGAAAAATTAATGAATATCTATAGAAGAACACCACAAAGACTAGTAAAAGACCAGCGTTCATACAAGCAATCATTATTGATCTTATTGTTAAGATGGTGGGAAAGAACAGGAAGAGAAACAAGATAAAGATTCTGATAATATTTTAGTTAAATATTAAAAACAGGATCTAAAAACAGGATCAAGTGAACTCTGTGTTACTGGAGAAATTGGCATCTGCATCCACAGTTCAGACATGCCTTTTTTACTTTCATTAATTTTAGTCCAAGTTGGAAGCAGAAAAATTACATAGCTGGCAAATACAGTACCTCAGCAGAGTAGAGAAAAAATAATGTTCAAGAAACTGGAGCTGCATCTAAGGATTCTGATATTTCAAAAAAATATTTTACCCCACTACCTTCCAAGCCATTGTGATCATCTTGGATTTACAATAGATTATAAGATAATAATCACCTTTAGCCACAAGGCACAAAGGAAGGTGCTGCTGAATCTAGAGCTCCAAAAGAATAAGCACACTTATTCCTAGAACATGGCAAGTCCAGGCCCTGGGCAATCAATGTAAGTGGTCACATTATCCATCCTCTGTGCTTTTAAAAATGTGGTTTCTTCATTGGCAAAATGTGGAATAGAATGCCTACTTTAAAAGAACAGTTCTCATTTCAGACTTCCTGTCCTGTGGTTCCCATATATGCGTCTTCACATTCTATGCTGTGCATCTTAATTTGGAGTTAATAAAATACGATCAGAAACTCATGGAATTCTATGGAAAATGACAGTAAGGAGCATAGGTTAAATATTAAGTAAAAATCAGAATTAATTTGAAAACTATTGTGGTGCAGCAAATACTGACATTTATGCCAGGATGATCTTGCCAGGATGATCTTGGAAAATTTTATGTCCTACTGTGAGTTAATGAGCTTCTGTGTCTGACATTTTAATCATTTAATTTATCAGTTGCAAGATATTGTAGAAGTCGTTCTTCTCATCATTCATTTCACTTAACAAATGATAAACAGGATTAGGAAGGGAAAGTGACTTGCCTGAACTCACACATCTTGGTGATACCGAAGCTATGACTCAAGCTAGGTTTTCTGACTCCAGGCTAAATGCATCTGCAAGAACCCCAACAAAAAATGGACAAGTGAGAGAACAGATTTCATAGTCAGAGGGCCTGGATTCAATTCTTGCTTTGCGATATTCCAGCACGTACAACACGAGAGAAGTTAATTTTTTTTTTGCCCTTTTTTTAAAGAATTTTTTTAAGAAAATGACTATAATAAAAGCACCTATCTTAAAGGAATGCACTGAATTTTAAATATGATCATGTATATAAATCAAGAACATAAGACACTGCCGGGAACATTGTAAGAGCTCAATGAATGTTAGCTATCAGGATATTCATCAACAACATTATATCCAAGAACGAAGTTATTGGCAATGATGATAGACACTGACCATTGTGAATGAGCCAGGGACAAGGACAGCCATATGCTCTCCTTATTATGAATAATGAATTGGGAAAGGTCATTTCAAAATCAGTTGTTAATTTTACTCTTCTTGTATTGCTTACACCATGCTTCTAGATGTGCCTTTTGTTGTGAATATTAGTTCATACAAAGTTGGCGGAATTAGAGTGCTCAAGGAGGCATTCTCAGGACTTTTGCCTATAGTCTAACACCACAAAGCCTGCTTAATCATTTTACAGACTTTCTAAATAAGCTATTTTTGCTGTTTAGAAAATGAAGTTAATTTTGTGTGTGTGTGTCTATTCACTTTTACGTGGTACTGTTCATCAGTACCTATAGATCTTTTACTTAGATCATACCTTAATAAAAAGGATATGGTAGAGAAAAAAGAAAATTATTTTGCTGTCTAACAGACTTGGGTTCAGTCCTACCTCTTCCTTCAATACCTGCTCATACAAATTACTTAATGTCTTTGAACTTCATTTTTCTCAAATATAAAATGGAGATCATCCTGACCTCACCAGTTGTGAAGAGCAGTAGAAAAGACTTACAAACTGTCTCTTAATTCCCTTCTTTTTCATGTTTTGGAAAAGGAAAAAAAAAAAAAAAAGACAATACTCAATGATCAAAGAAGTGGGAAATAAGTCTAAAAAGGTTAACACTATATACAGTAAGTGACCAGATTTATCTATCTACCTCTCTCTCTCTCTCTCTCTCACTATCTGTCTATCCATCTATTTATCCATCTATTTATTGAAGCAGGGTCTTAGTCTGTCACTCAGGCTGGAGCACAGTGGTGTGATCACAGCTCATTGCAACCTGGAGCTCCTGGGCTCCAGCGATAATCCAGCCTTAGCTTCCCAAAGCACTGGAATTACAGGGATAAACCATGGACCCAGCCAGATTTTTCTTATTCTAACTTAATCTAAGGTTGTTTATTTTAGTAAGAAAAATAATTCCGACACATTTTACAAGAGTCGACCACAAATAAAAAATGCAAAAGCAAAGATTTCATTATTATTGGAGGCAAATGGGTTGGGAATTGCTAATGCAATTGTGATGACCACTAAAGGGATATTCATATGTAGAGTTTACATTTTAAAAATATTTATTTTTCAATATGTCCTTGGCAAAGATTAGTCTTTCACATGGTATGTGTGTTTTCTTCTTTTAGCATGGGATAGGTGTTTTTAATCATCACCTGGATTTTGTGTAAACATGAAGTCTGATACGGAAAGCAGAAGAGAGGAGTGAGAAACAAATGGGGCAACATAATCAACTACTTTAAAGATACAGCAAGGCTCTTAAAAATTAAATGATCCATATATTAAGTATTGTATTTAGTTAGTATTTCTCAAAACATGTACTGAACATGTGCAGGGCATAGAGCAGAATACCAGAAATACAGAGATTAATAACACAGTCCAAATTCTCAGGGAACTCGCAGTCTAGTGGAGCACAAAGGCAATCAACGAGACAGGTCCACTGCAACATGTTAAGTACCATAGAAACAGAATGTGAGATTAAGAAATAAACTCTTGCAGAGACACACGCTAACTCATTCCTAAAACACATGAAGGAAGTGGGATAGAAGGATAGAGGGCATAGATGAAGATAAGAGGGAGCATGATATTCTGGGTATAGAATTAGGTTAAGGAGGGAAGACTGGAGGGAGAACAGGCTGATGAAATGAGTAGAGGCAAATCACAAAAGTCTATATATATGTGTGTATGTGTGTATATGTTTAGTATATATGTAATATTATGTTATATATAAACATATAGTGTATTTCTATATATATTAAATATTATATTAATATATTAATTAATATGATAATTATATTAATTAATATGTTAATATTAATATGTTAATTATATTAAGAGAATATTTAATATAATATTTAATATATATTTAAATTATATATTTGTGTGTATATATATAAAAATATATATTTACAAGTGGAATTATATAATCAGATTTACTTTTTGATAAAGGCTAGCTCCAAATCAATGGTCTCTGAAACTGTACACTTGACTCTAAGAACCAATATTGGAATAGAAATAAAGAATGAATATAAGAAGTTCAGAAGGCAAAATATCTGGAATTTGGTGATTAATGAGAGAACAAAAGTGACACAAAACCTCATCCTAGAAATTATTTAGCTTACCTCCTTCTCTGATTAATTCAACACATTTTTCTGTCATGCCACAGAATACAGTTTATACTGTTTTATTTCATAACATACAGATTTTTCAATACCATTTAGCTATTGTTTTGACCCTTCTTTAAACATAGCAAACACCCTCCCACCTCAGTCACGTTGTGTTTCCTAGAGGGATAATTTTCCCCAAATCATTGCAAAATTAACCCAATAATTTAATTCAGATCCCCAATGTTATCACCTCAGATAGAAACTTTTTGGATTACCATATCTAAAATAATTATCCTACCCAGTCATTCCCTTTTTCCATAGTCTGCTTTATTTTTCTACATGGATTAATACTTGAAATTAAACTCTATAATTATTTGTTTATTTGCTTATTGACTGTCTTTCCACCAGAATGTAAGCTCTCTTGGTTCAGGAGCTTTTCCTCCTTTACAATTCCATTCCCAGCACTGAAAACACAAACCTGTCACTAGTAGTAGGCACTCTACACCTAACTGTTAAATGCATTAAGTGTTCACATGTTTTTTTTACCTTTCTTATTAATAGCAAACCCCTTAGCATTCTCTAATTTTTGAATCAGGGCTGCCACTGGAGGAAATGTAAACTGTCTTATTTTCAAGATAAGAAAGTTTTATCCTAGGAAGGTTTTATTGTTCCTTCAAAGTCCAAATGCTAGTTAACAGTAAAATCTAGGATTGCTGATTCATACTGCAGATTTCTTTCCTTCTGGTTATACTTTCTCTCCACTCTGCGTAGAAACCATACCTTCTATTTTGTCTACTTTTTCTCTTCTCCAGTACATATAACCATGCTAGGTATATGAAAATGTTTCCTCTTACTGAACAAAGAATTGAATGTATTCAACATCTCCCACTTGCAAAAATCAAACCAACTCACCAACTTCAATTCCACCTGAAAGTATGACCCTTTTTTCTCCTAATAATAGAGTCTGCAGTTTCAATTATACAAACAATATTACCTTTTCTTAAACACAAATAATAGCAGAATCACCCCTTTCTCTTACTCACTTGCCTTGGAGTTGGGGTATGATGGAGAAGTATTGCTGGTACAAAAATCAGGTCGTAGTTCTTTGTGAGTAGAGAGAATTTAGAACAGAATGAATTCAAACTATCGGTCATGAATAAAACCAGTAAAACATAATTTATCTATGAAGCTCCAATGTCCTGAACTGATGCTGGCATAAAAAGACTTTTATAGATATTATTTTCCACCTCAACAAACAGTTGCATTTAACTTTCTAGTTGTCAAATGGTCACAGCTATTTTTCACTCCAGAGTTGCCTCTCTTTCAATTTTAGCTTACAATATTGCTCCAATGCTAATGGATTGCCCTCCTAATATACACAAGAAAGCATTGTGATGATTATATTCATGCCAGACAATAATATGTAAAGATATTTCAGCCAAGTTTCAATGACTGTTACAAATAGTACTATTTCCTGGGTTTACCATTAATATGGTATCAATCCCACTACCAACTCCTCCTTAAGTTTCACTTATTACCTCTACGTTTCTAGGCATATTGGTTGATGATGCTTCTTCCTATAAGTTGTGTTTTAAAAAAAATAACAAATAATACAAGTGTGAATTGAAGACCCTCAATCTAGGTTCTTCAAAATACCTCATGACACTACGACTTATTCAGAAACTTTTTTTTCTTTTTTCTTTTTGAGATGGAGTCTCACTCTGTTGCCCAGGCTGGAGTGCAGTGGCACAGTCTCTGCTCCCTGCAACCTCCGCCTCCCAGGTTCAAGCAATTCTCCTGCCTCAGCTTCTTGAGTAGCTGGGATTATGGGCATGCATCCCCACACCCAGCTAATTTTTGTATTTTTAGTAGAGACAGGGTTTCACCATGTTGACCAGGCTGGTCTCGAACTCCTGACCTCAGGTGATTTGCTCTCCTCAGCCTCCCAAAGTGCTGGGATTACAGGCGTGAGCTACTGTGCAGAAACTATTCACCTCCCTCCTCCCACTGTGGGTAGAGTGTACTTCTCTAGCCCTTTGCTGTAGAAGTTGGCCATACATCTTGCTTTAACCAGTGAAATGTTAGTGGACAGGATGTGAGCAGAAACTTGAAATGTATTTGCAAAATTAGTCTTTTCTTTTGACATTCCAGAAAGGAATCCCAAGACTGTGAGAAGAGCTTCCACTGGATAGCTTCTACTACTCGAGCCTGGGCCTGAGAATGCAACAGGTAGAATCGACCTGAGTTCCACCCCCAATCAAAAGCAGAACTGCTGCAACTGACCAGTAGACCACGTGCAATGAAAATAAATATTTGGTAAGGACTTAGATACCATGGTTGTTTTAAAAGAGTAAAATTGATTAATATAGACCACATCCTCTGTCTCCTGCTGACATTCGAAACCATTCAGAGGTGCTCATTCCAATGTCCATGATTGGATGAAAGGAATCCAAAAATAAAATCAAATAGTCATTAAGTTTAGTTTCTGGCTTGGTCACTTAGAAACACTGTAAACTTAGGCAAGCCTGCTTTACTTGCATACTTGAGTTCCTTACCTATAACATGGGGTTAATAATCTTCACCCCCAGGTATAATGATGAATATTAAATGAGGTAAATACTGTGACTCAACTAGCACAAGTCTTTCTCAGAATAGTACTGGATGAAGGGACAGATTATCTGTGACCAGATCCTGGATTTCACACCAACTGGCTGGGAGTAGAGGATGTTAACATGTATTATTTTTTCACTGTTCATATGCATTCCCGCCTTCAATTCTTCTCTCTGTAAATGGCCCTGGAGCAGGGAGTGAGGGAGACACGTTCTTTATAGTTTAAGTGTAATGACGTTTCCCCAGTGCTGGACTTCAAGGTAGATGTATATCTAAGGCCTAACACAGCAGCCTCAGCACTGCACTATTTATGCCATAGCGATTGGATCATGGATGGTCACATGACCAAAGCCTGGCCAATTAGAGCCCATCCCAACAACTTGTCTGAAGCTACATAGATGGAAGTGCCTCTTCTTTACTCCTAACTGCATGCTGAAATTGTAATATAATCCTAGACTAAACTAGCTATGACAGACAATAGAGGAGTCCTCTTTAAAATAAAGCCAACACAGAGGGAAATGGATCAGGATATGGATGGAAAATAAACTTGTATTACATTATTTAAGCCTCAGCATCTACCTTGGCCTGCAGACAGGACAACTAACAGACATTTCAATAACGTGAGCCAATACACTCCCAATTGCTTAGGAAGATTTGAGGTGGGTGACATCACTTGCAAACAAAAAAGTGTGACCTTGAAAAATTTATTTTATTTATTTGAATCAAGGTTTCCTAATATGTGAAATAGAAACAAAAACAGTATTACTTTATAGTATCAAGATGCGTTGCTATTGTGGAAATTAAAAGATGATGTACCTCAAATATAATATGTAATCAATAAAAATATCCATCATTATCATCAACACATTCTCCTACCTTACACCAGCTTTGAAAAATGTCACAGACTAATAAAGTCAATAAAGACACATTTCTTCATTCCTCTCTCTATTCACCAAATGAGAGGTTCCAAAGCAATGTTCTAATGAGGAGGGAAAGGAAAATGGAGAGAGAAGAACAAAAGGGAAATAGTCATAGACACAGAGAACCAGAAGTCAGCGACATGGTAAGAAAATGGATGAGAGAGACCAGGTAAGGTGGCTCACACCTATAGTCCCAGCACTTTGGGAGGCTGAGGCGGGTGGATCACTTGAGGTCAGGAATTTGAGACCAGCCTGGCCAACATGGTGAAACCCCCATCTCTACTAAAATACAAAAATTAGCTAGGCATGGTGACGGGCACCTGTAATCCCAGCTACTCAGGAGGCTGAGGCAGGAGAATCACTTGAACCCAGGAGGCAGAGATTGCAGTGAGCAGAGCTCACGCCACTGCACTCTAGCCTGGGCAACAGAGAAAGAAAAGAAAGAAAAAAAGCGGGGAAGGGAAGGGGAGGGGAGGGGAGGGAAGGGGAGGGGAAGGGAGGGAGGGCAGGGAAATTGATGAGAGAACTTAATATATCCAAAACCCTCTGGATTCTGAAACAACTTCAAGACAGGCTATCCAGGTGATAAAATGTAAAGGGACTAAAAACAAAACAACTAGTAATGCCTGATAATGAACTAAACCCTCAGGGAATGAACAACAATAAGAACCTACTTGTGTGAGAAGCGTAAACAACATACAAAGAAAACCTGCCTGAGCCTGGTTCCCTTTCCCATGCTCTCCGCCTGTGAGTGTACAAACTACACCTACTGAAGGCATCAGGCTTGAAGACCTGCAAAGACCTCAATCCTGAACATCCCTGCTAACCCTGAATGAAGAAGTCAAGGTTCCTCAGCCCCTAAGAAACGGCATCGCCATTTGTCATCCCTTCCTGTAGAAGAAATTGGTAGCGTCTTCTAAGACTTTCCACCACATCATTTAGGAAGAGAAAGAACAAAGCCCAGACTGTTTATTTCTAGAAGACCCATGGACTTAATGGCACACACAGTCCTATCTGCACACATAGCTCAGAAGGGAGGCTCCCATTTTCTGGTATATGGGAACTTCTCACCTCCTCCCTTTGAATACAACAGTTCACTCAGCATATTTCCTTCTACTGGCCCTTGTCCTCAGGGCTTCTTTGTAACCACATACACCTTCCTCAGCCTCACATCCTTAGTCACATGTGCCCAAAAAATAAGATCCACAGAGTTAAACACCTTTGATATGGTTTGGCTGTGTATGCACTCTAATCTCATCTTGAATTGTAGGTCCCATAATCCCCACATGACACAGGAGGGACCCAGTGGGAGGTAATTGAATCACAGGGGTGGGTTTTTTTCATGCTGTTCTCATGATAGTGAATATGTTTCACAAGATCTGATGGTTTTATAAAGGACAGTTCCCCTGCACACACTCTCTTGTCTGTTGCCATGTAAGATGCGCATTTGCCCCTCCTTCACTTTCTGACATGATTGTGTGGCCTCCCCAGCCATGTGGAACTGTGAGTCCACTCAACCTCTTTTTCTTTATAAATTACTTGGTCTTGGGTATTTCTTCATAGCAGTATGAAAATGGACTAATATAGTAAATTGGTACCAGTAAAGTAGGGTACTGCTATAATGATACTCAAAGCTGTGGAAGTGACTTTGGAATTGGATAACATAGGTTGGACAGTTTGGAGGGCTCAAAAGAAGACAGGAAAATGTGGGAAAGTTTGGAACTTCCTAGAGATTTGGAGGGCTCAGAAGATAGGAAGATCTGGGAAATTTTGGAATTTCCTGGGGAGTTGCTGGATGACCATTTTGACCAAATGCTGATAGTGATGGACAATGAAGTCCAGGCTGAGGTAGTTTCAGAAGATGAGGAACTTCTTGGGGACCGGAATAAAGGTCACTTTTCTGATATGAAGAGACTGGCGGCATTTTGCCCCTGCCCTAGAGATTTATTGAACTTTCAACTTTTGAGAGACAATTTAAGGTATCTGGTGGAAGAAATGTCTAAGCAGCAAAGTTTTCAAGATGTGACTTCGGTGCTATTAAAACCCTTCAGTTATATGTATTCAAAAAGATATGGTTTGCAATTGGAACTTACATTTAAAAGGAAAGCAGAGCATAAAAGTTTGGAGAACTTGCTCTTTGATCATGCAATAGAAAAGAAAAATCCATTTTCTGAGGAGAAAATTCAAACTGGCTGTAGAAATTTTCATAAGTAACAAGGAGACAAATGTTAATCACCAAGACAATGAGGAAAATGTCTCCAGGGCAAGTCAGAGGTTTTCACAGCAGCCCCTCCAATCACAAGCCAGGAGGCCTAGAAGGAAAAAATGGTTTTGTGCGCCAGACCCAGGACCTTGCTGCTTTGTACAGTCTCTAGACTTGATGCCCTGCATCCCAACCATGGCCAAAGGGGCCAATGTACAGCTCAGGACATTGCTTCAAAGGGTGAAAGCTCCAAGCCTTGGTGACTTCCACATGGTGTTGGATCTGCAGGTGCACAGAAGTCAAGAATTGAGGTGTGGGCACCTCTGCCTAGATTTCAGAGGATGTATGGAAATGCCTGGATGTCAGGCAGTGGTGTGCTGCAGGAACAGAGCCCTTATGGAGAACCTCTGCTAGGGCATTGTGGAAGGGATATATGGAGTTGGAGCCCCCACACTGTGTCCCCACTGGGGCACTGCCTAGTGGAGCTGTGAGAAGAGGGCCAATGTCTTCCAGACCCCAGAATGATAGATCCACTGATAGCTTGCACATTGCACCTGGAAAAGTTATAGATGCTCAATGCCAGCCTGTGAAAGCAGCCAGGAGGGAGGCTGTACCCTGCAAAGCCACAAAGGTGGAGCTGCCCAAGACTGTGGGAACCCACTGCGTACATCAGCATGACCTGGATTTGAGACACTAAGTCAAAGGAGATCATTCTAGAGCTTTAAGGTTTGACTCCTCTGCTGAATTTTGGACTTGCATGGGGCCTGTAGCCCCTTTGCTTTGGCCAACTTCTCCCATTTAGAATAGGTATATTTACCCAATGCCTGTATTCCCATTGTATCTTGGAAGTAACTAACTTGCTTTTAATTTTACAGGCTCCTAGGCAGAAGGGATTTTACCTGACTCAGATGAGACTTTGGACTGTGCACCTTTGAGTTAATGCTGAAATGAGTTAAGACTTTGGGGGACTGTTGGGAAGACATGCTTGGCTTTAAAATGTGAGGACATAAGATTTGGGAAGGGCCAGGGTTGGCATGATATGGTTTGGCTGTGTCCTCACCCAAATCTCATCTTGAATTGTAGCTCCCAAAATTCCCACATGTCATGGGAAGGACCCAGTGGGAGGTAATTGAATCATAGGGGTGGGTTTTTCCTGCACTGTTCTCATGACAGTGAGTAAGTCTCATGAGATTGGATGGTTTGATAAAAGGCAGTTCCCCTGCACATGCTCTCTTGCCTGCCAACATGTAAGACATGCCTTTGCTTCTCCTTCACCTTCTGCCACAATTGTGAGGGATCTCCAGTCATGTGGAACTGTGAGTCCATTAAACCTCTTTTTCTGGCCGGGCGCGGTGGCTCAAGCCTGTAATCCCAGCACTTTGGGAGGCCGAGACGGGCGGATCACGAGGTCAGGAGATCGAGACCATCCTGGCTAACACGGTGAAACCCCGTCTCTACTAAAAATACAAAAAACTAGCCGGGCGAGGTGGCGGGCGCCTGTAGTCCCAGCTACTCGGGAGGCTGAGGCAGGAGAATGGCGTGAACCCGGGAGGCGGAGCTTGCAGTGAGCTGAGATCCGGCCACTGCACTCCAGCCTGGGCGACAGAGCAAGACTCCGTCTCAAAAAAAAAAAAAAAAAAACCTCTTTTTCTTTATAAATTACCGAGTCTCAGGTGTTTCTTCATAGCAGTATAAAATGAACTAATTCAACCTTCAACTTACCTTCTCTCTCCAACTAAATGACTTTATTTTCACTCTATTTCTCCTACCCTTCTAGAATTTCAGAGGACAGTTTCCAAGTACTTCTGTTTATTTCCAAAAAAATTCTTCTCCCATAACAATTGCATCAACTACTCTCATCTCTTTCATGTTTATTCTCATTTTTTTTTGTTGTTTTCTCTTTCATCTTTGCCTTGGCCCTATGCCCTGGCTATTTCTCTTTAGTTTTAAACAGATTTACAAATCCCATTACCCAAAACCAGAATAAAAAAGGAAGAAAAAAGCCAATACAAACACCACCACCAAGAGAAAACTTCTTTCACTTGTTTTTCTATTTGGTTCTCATTTCTTCTTTGATCTGACTGCAGTCTATTCTTGTCCCTTAAGTATCGTCATATCCATTCACTACTTTCTTTCTTTCTTTCTTTCTTTTCTTTCTTTTTTTTTTTTTTTTTTTGAGACAGAATCTTCCTCTGTCGCCCAGGCTGGAGTGCAGTGGTACTATCTCGGCTCACTGCAAGCTCCGCCTCGGGGTTATATTAGAACTACCTGTGCTTTCTGATTAATTTTTCTATAAATCTAAAAGAGCTAAAGAAAAAAAAAACTTGTTTTAAAAAAGATAATCTAGTAAATGAGTGCATCATATATAATATTCCTAGAATATTATGCTATGTATGTTATTGATAAAGATAATTTAAAAGTCAACTACAATTCTGAGGCATTAAAAAACTGTATTTGGCAGCTGCCATTGATCTACTAAATGCTCACTCTAATGGGTACTTATTCGTCTTCTTTACCTCCATGCTACTGTGCTACTGGACTCTGCTAACCTATTTTCCAACTGCCTGAAATAGAGCAGCTGTATTTCGGAGGGTTCTTTTTCAATCTACTCATTATAACAAAAATAGTAAAATATTCATGTAGCAGTTGGGAAAATAATGGTTCAAGCAAATCACAATGCTAATAAATGGTAGTAAATGACTGAATAAACATAAAAACCAAAGGACTTTGTCCCAATTAGTAATTATTTTCTCTATTAAATGGGCCACTCTAAACCTGAAACTCGTTCTTCTTCCTGGCTGTGCTATATCTATTAAAGACACTGCTGTTTTCTACTCACCCAATGGCAAAACCTCAAGCATCTTAAATCACATGTCTAGAAAGGTTTCTTCCTGTAACCACAGACCCCAAGAGGCTGGAGTTCACTGCTGCTCTAGACTCATTGCTTTCTTTTTCCAAATGTGAAGGCTGAAACTTGGTGGAAGGGAAGTGATGGGAAGGAATGACAGTCCATGATGTTATTATTTGTAACTACAGGTTTGGGACTAGAACTTTAGTCTTCTTGATTCCTAGCCTAATCTGTCCTAACCTCATCAGACTGTGACTCAGAGGGAGGTGAAAATATTGAGAATATTGTGGGTGGCACCCTCCTGGGGCAGGTGAATCAGCCGTTAGTGAATGTACTGTCCTAGAAACTCTGTTTCTAATCACTTGACTAGCATCAGTTTCAAGTAGTGGGCCTCCTGGTACTTCCTACTTCTTTTTACCTTAATAATGATCCAATTTTCCCAGGTAACAGCTACATTTCCTACAATTGAATAGAAAAACCTTAAGTCAACTTGTGGATATTGGTGTTAGTACCCATTTCTTCCAAATAATCCCTAAGAATGTACACCATTCCATTAGTGACATGATTCCAAAATACATGTGAGCCTGCTAGTTGAAGTCATCAGTGTGGCTTCAGTGTGCAAAGCCAATTTCTGATTTGTTAAAAACTGAGGTGATGTACAGAAGTCATAAAGAGTAATCCTTTGAAAAGGTCTTTCACATCCCTTGTAAGTTGTATTCCTAGGTATTTTATTCTCTTTGTAGCCACTGTGAATGGCAGTTCATTCATGATTTGGCTCTCTGTCTATTACTGGTGGATAGGAATGCTTGTGATTTTTGCACATTGATTTTGTATCCTCAGACTTTGCTGAAGTTGCTTATCAGCTTAAGGAGATTTAAGGCTGAGATGATAGGGTTTTCTAAATATACAATCATGTCATCTGCAAACAGAGAAAATTTATCTTCCTGTCTTTCTGTTTGAATACCCTTTATTTTATAAACCACTGCTCAAGGAAATAAGAGAGGAGGCAAACAGATGGAAAAACATGCCATGCTCATGGATAGAAAGAATCAATATTGTGAAAATGGCCATACTGCCCAAAGTAATTAATAGATTCCATGCTAATCCCATCAAGTTGCCATTGACTTTCTTCACAAAATTAGAAAAAAACTTACTTTAAATTTCACAGGGAACCAACAAAAAGCCCATATAGCCAAGACAATCCTAAGCAAAAAGAACAAAGCTGGAGGCATCATACTAACTGACTTCAAACTATACTACAAGGCTACAGTAATCAAAACAGCATGGTACTGGTACCAAAACAGACATATAGACCAATGGAACAAAACAGAGGCCTCAGAAATAATGCCAGACATCTACAACCATCTGATCTTTGACAAACCTGACAAAAACAAGCAATAGGTAAAGGATTCTCTATTTCATAAATTGTGTTAGGAAAACTGGCTAGTCATATGCAGAAAACTAAAACTGGCCTCCTTCCTTATGCAAAAATTAACTCAAGATGGAGTAAAGACATAAATGTAAGACCTAAAACCATAAAAACCCTAGAAGAAAACCTAGGCAATACCATTTAGGACATATGCATGGGCACAGACTTTATGACTAAAACACCAAAAGCAATGGTAACAAAGGCCATAATTGACAAATGGGATCTAATTAAACTAAAGAGCTTCTACACAGCAAAAGAAACTATCATCAGAGTGAACAGGCAACCCACAGAATGGAAGAAAATTTTTGCAATCTATCCATGTAACAAAGGGCTAATATCCAGAATCTATAAAGATCATAAATAAATTTACAAGAAAAAAAAGACATCAAAAAGTGGGCAAAGGATAAGAACAGTCTTCTCAAAAGACGACATTTATGGGGTCAACAAACATATGAAAAAAAACCTCATCATCATTGGTCATTAGAGAAATGCAAATCAAAACCACAATGAGATAACATCTCACGCCAGTTAGAATGGCAATCATTAAAAAGTCAGGAAACAACAGGTGCTGGAGAAGCTGTGGAGAAATAGGGACACTTTTATACTGCTGCTAGAAGTGTAAACCATTGTGGAAGACAGTGTGGCGATTCCACAAGGATCTAGAACTAAAAATAGCATTTGACCCAGCAATCCCATTACTGGGTATATACCCAAAGGATTATAAATCATACTACTATAAAGACACATGCACATGTGTGTTTATTGCTGCACTGTTCACAAGAGCAAAGACATGGAACCAACCCAAATGCCCATCAATGATAGGCTGGATAAAGAAAATATGGTGCATATACACAATGGAATACTATGCAGCCACAAAAAAGGATGCATTCATATCCTTTGCAGGGACATGGATGAAGTTGGGAACCATCATTTTCAGCAAACTAACACAGGAAGAGAAAACCAAACACCACATGCTCTCACTCATAAGTGGGAGTTGAACAATGAGAACACATGCACACAGGGAGGGGAACATTACACACTGGGGCCTGTCAGGGGGTGGTGAGCTAGGGGAGGGATAGCATTAGGAGAAATACCTAATGTAGGTGACAGGTTGATGGGTGCAGCAAACCACCATAGCACGTGTATACCTATGTAACAAAACTGCATGTTCTGCACATGTATCCCAGAACTTAAAGTATAATTTAGAAAAAAAGAAAAAAGAAAAAGAAAAAATGAGTTTTGATCTCCCCCAAAAAGAGTAATCCCTTGAATAATAAGAATATCACCAGTGATAATTCAGTTACTTTTCTATTTATTTTTAAATGGTTATATTTTCTATACTCCACTTGCCATAAAAACAATGACTCAAATATCTATTAATGTACTTTTAATGGCTGAAGAGCTCTTATAAATATCCCCCCCTTTTTCTTTTTTTTTTTTTTTTTTTTTTTTTGAGATGAAGTCTTGCTCTGTCACCCAGGCTGAAGTATAATGGCATGATTTCTGTTCACTACAACCTCCATCCCCTGGGTTGAAGCAATTCTCCTGCCTCTGCCTCCCCAGTAGCTGGGGCTACGGGTGCCCACTACCATGCCTAGCTAATTTTTGTATTTTTAGTAGAGGTGGGGTTTTACCATGTTGGCCAGGCTGGTCTCAAACTCCTGACCTCAGGTTATTCACCCGCCTCAGCCTCCCAAAGTGCTGGGATTACAGACATGAGTCACCACTCCTGGCCACAATCCCTTCATTTTAAATAAATCTGAAAAAGAACTTACGTATGCAAGCATTTCCCAAGACCAAAACACTGCATAGAGGAAGAAGTACATACCCTAGATTATGATGGTCAATCTTGGCTTGCTTTTCCTCCATGAAATTATGTGTTCAAACTGAAATAATGTGACAGAACGGCTGCACACATAATCTCACATATATACATATGTCTATAAGCACAGGACATTTTAAAATTACTTGGAACTTTTTCTGGGGTGATTTTTATGCTCTTGGTTTTGCCCACCACATAGCTAAACCTCGTTAGTCCCTGTAGTGTTGTTTCTCTCTCACTCCTGCAGGTTGCAACATTCTCAATTTAGTATCATCTGAGAGCATAATTGAAGTGCCATTTATTCTTTTTTATGTAACATGAACTGATAAAACTGAAAAAGTTGAAAAGTCTTAAATACAGTTGGTTTTCTCTTCAAGTTTTTTCCTCAGGTATGACAAAGAATATACTTCTAGCACCCCACGTAGTTCTGATATTCTTTTGTAAAAGATGACAATATAAATCCAAAGTAAGGCAGTATCCTATAGAAACTTTATTTTGGCAGACATGAGAGAAGAAATGATGAAGATGCAGGAGCCTGCAGAGGATGGCACAATCAAATCTGCATATGAAATCCAGGTAATGTGTGGAAATGAAGGAATACAGACATCAACCCCACCTTTCCTTGAATTCAAGTTCTTGAAACCTATAGGAGGTGGAGCAGGGAGGTATAGGAAATGCACCTGGTCAAAATTCTAATGTAGGAGAATAAATAATGTTTCTAAAATTAAAATCATATTAATATTACATAAAAGAAAAGCTGTGGCTCAGTTTCTGCCTCGAGCTTGTGTTTTTACTGCCCCCCACCCACCGTCACACTTTGATTTGGCCTTTCAGATATTTCAACCTCTCTTCCTTTTCCTGAACTCAGTGTTCAGCTGTGATCATTCTATTTTCCAAACTCCTTTGCTACTTTAAAAAATTAGGAAGTCAGGTAGAAAAACTCTGACAACAACTTCTTATAACTCCTCTTTAATGAAATTAACATGTAATGACCTTTGGGAGTTATGGCACTGATGGTCACTCCCATAATGAGCAAGGATTTCACAGAAGATAAATCTAATCAGGTCACCCTGACAGTAAAAACTTACCTATTCCAGTGGAATTTAATGGCTAACATAGAGTAGTCATAGAGGCACTCCCAAGGTGGGTAAAAATATCAGCAGATAAAGCTAAAACAATAAAACCACTCTAGGTTGTATGGTAATTCCTGAGATTAATTTATATTTCAGGGAAGATGACAGTAATAACGGAAGAATTCCTGGGAGTGAAAATTACCTATTACTCTTTTTTTGAGATTAAGACTACCGTGAATATAAGACACTCAGATGACAACTGTCTACATTGTATGGAGACCCATAGATATGCATTCATTCCTTGGACAGTTCAAAATTTCAAAGGAGAATGATTCAAAGTAAGATTAGCAATCCGGGAATTTTAAAAAGAGAGAGGATAATGGTAGTAGTCCTATGCTAGATGATATGGTTTGACTATGTCCCTACCCAAATCTCCACTTGAATTGGATCTCCCATAATCCCCACGTGTTGTGGGAGGGACCCAGCGGGATGTAATTGAATCATGGGGGCTGGTCTTTCCCATGCTCTTCTTGTGATAGTGAATAAGTCTCAAGGGATCTGATGGGTTTATCAAGGGTTTCCACTTTTGCTTCTTCCTCATTTTTCTCTTGCCACCACCATGTAAGAAGTGCCTTTCACCTCCAGCCATGATTCTGAGGCCTCCTCAGCCATGTGGAACTGTAAGTCCAATTAAACCTCTTTTTGTTCCCAGTTTCAGGTATGTCTTTATCAGCAGTGTGAAAACAGACCAATACACCAGGTAATGTTCTCCTTGAAATGCAACTCAAGTTTGAATGTCATTTAGGCAGTCAATGGTCCTTTACATGAAAAGATCTCAAAGATAATTATAAAGCTCACTTCTCACCTGGCAATCAACCATTAGCTATACTTTTTAATACATTTTAAATAAAGGTAAAAGGATGAAGAGATGATCCTAAGGAGATAACTATAATAGTCCCCGCTTATCCACAGTGAATGTACTCCAAGACCCCCAGCAGATGCCTAAAACTATGGGCAGTACTGAACCCTATGTATACTATGTTTCTTCCTATACATACATACTTATGATAAACTTTAATTTATAAATTAGACATAGAAAGATATTAACAACAGTAGCTAATAATAAAATAGAACAATTGTAATATACTGTAATAAAAGTTTTGTGAATGCGGTCTCTCTCTGTATCAAAATATCTTATACTCTACTCATCTATTTTTGAACTGTGGTTGACCACAAATACTAAAACCACATAAAGTAAAATCAAAGGGGTACTACTGTAAAAAAAAAATGCTTAAAAGTGGAACAACTGAGATGTTCACAAATTTCACAAGATACCATCTAAAAATAAGACTTTTCACGAGAATAAGATATCACTCACTTCATTCTCTAAGGGTTTCAGTTGAGATGCAAAGATACATGTTTAATTCCTGAACTCATAATAGTGTTTTTGGTACTTCTATAATGGGTAAGCACATCCAAGGCAACTAATTCAGGAAGCCAGTTCCCCAATCCCATTTAGGAATGGCCACCATCTTCTCTAGTCTCTTTGGTGCCATATCAAGATACATGAAGGTGTCAAGTGGCTTGTGATCATTCCTAAAATTAGTTGACTATTTGAGAAGTGATGATTTAAGTCATAAAGTCCTACTTCTAACCACTTTTATTTAAATGGAATCCCCAACAATGCGTAAGGACCTTGGAGGTAACTATCTAAAACATAAGACCTGTTGAGGAGATTACTTTGACCTACTCCTTTACTCAAGTTTCTAATAGTGAGCTTTGTTAATGACTGTTGCTACTTGGCACTTCGGGGAAGTTCCAGGTTGTCAGAGGAAATCAAGAAGAGAAGGGAGAATGGTTCTATCTTAAGTTCTAATTCAATTTATCTTTTGTGAGTTTCAAGTGGGTGAATTTCAGCATGTCAACGTGCTGTTGGGTATTATTTAAGATGTAAATGATGAGTTGATGGGTGCTGATGAGTTGATGGGTGCAGCACACCAACACGGCACATGTATACATATGTAACAAACCTGCATGTTGTGCACATGTACCCTAGAACTGAAAGTATGATAAAAAAAAATTTACAATTATATCAAAGGTGGATTTTAATAGTAGGAACAGTGAGAAATAAGTAAAATCATTAATTGAATTTTTCATAATTTTAAAGAGAATCCTGGTTAAGAGTTTTACATATGTAGTATATATACGCACATATATGTACATCTATATATATGTTTATGTTTATTTATTTATATAATTTTGTTTGGTTTTTTCATTTCACTTATTTCTCAAGTGTCCTAGGCCACATCCTGGGAAGAACGGAAGTGTTGAGAACCTCAAAACAATTACTATTTATGTCATTCTAGGATTGATATTAACTGCAAAGTAGTATGACTACATTTACCAATAAGTTGTGATTATTGATTTCCTTATTTGATTTTTTGTGGGGTACCTATCTCTTCTAGATTTAATATCTTTGTCTCTTAATGTAATGTTTATCCATTCTGTGATAAGAGTATGCCCCATTTTATCTTTCTGCTAGGAAATAAATCTTAATCCAAATACTTGGGGTTTCTTACCTAACACAAAAAGAGAAACATTTCATTTGACGTATGTATTGAGTTTGACTTATAACCATTAAATATCTCACCATCATGAGCTAAACTAATCATAATATAAATTTCTAGACTGTAGAATGGGTGATTCTTCATTTTACTGATCAGAAATATTCTCAGAGGTACAAGGAATAATCTGTGCAATTCATATTATGATTAGTGTAGGTTTGAGAAATTTTTCACTGATGAACTCTCCCCTAACTTAGAACACAGCAAATTTAAAACCAGTAAGATAATTTTATAGTATGTGTGTGGTACTGATAGGTCTGTGTTCAAAGGAATTTCCATGTTTGAAGCCCACCACAGCATTTGTTAAAGGTAAGTAAAAGTCTCCTGAAGTAGATCCTGAAAACAATAAACTGGAGGAAACAAACACCTTTGCAAGAAGAGGGTCGTATATTTGGTTTCAAACTTCAAAGAAGAAAAATAAAAAAGAATGAAACATGGCTAATTACAAAATTCATAAATTGAAAACAAATACATATTTTCAAATAAAGCACTCACTTTACTTACTTGTTCTTTCTTATTAGCTTTCCTGAGATTTTCTGAGTCAGATTTTTCCCTTCGAGTCTCATATGTGTATGAATCATAGCCTATATTTTCAGCAACATTCCTACAACAAAGAAAAAAGACTTGTGTTGCTATTTTCTAGTCTTATCTGTTAGTGCAATCGGGGTAGAATGTTAAACATTATTAATTTTAAAACATTACTCCAATTTCTCATTCTATGAGAAGCATATTCTTGATTCAAACACATTGATAGATTTCAGATTGTACAGCTTGGGTCCTTTGATCAACTATGTTCCTTAAAGTTGGAATTTGCAAAACACATGCCCGTGGCTGCTGCAACATGTTTCAAACTTCAATTCCCTGGTCCTTCAGGAATCCCTTGTCTACCATTTCCACTATAATATCAACAATATGCCACTGTTAGAAATAGGTGTGCCCTCAAATGTATTGGGCTAGCAAAAAGTGGGTGTCTCTTAGCTGTGGATACTTGCTTACATGAGTCTGTGAATACACTATGACTAGAATTTCAACCAAGCAACAAATTGAGAGTTGCTAAAGGAAGTATATCAGACAGATGCTTCTAGAAGGCTTAACTTATTTTTTGAGGCTGGGAATAGAAAAAGAGATGTTTGAACTTCCAATGCACTCCCTCTGCGAAAAGTATACCTGAGGAAGCAAGGTAACACAGGACAGGCGGTGACATGGTTGGAATCCAGCTTTTTTGCAAAGCTGGACAGCTCATTTTGTCTCACTGGGCATCTTCACTTAAAAAATAGTATGTATTTACCACGACACCTCACAGGGACGTTGGAAAACAGCATGACATGCCTATGCCATATTTACATTTTCTCAGAAAAATTGCATAGCTTAGATGGAGATCTTAAGTCAGTTTGAATTTTTGCATAGTTGGAGGAGAGACATTGTTTCGGATGGCTTTGAGACATTATTTTGCAGGTGGTAAAAATCACAGGCTCTTTTCTGAGGTGTTCTATGAAGCCGAAGTTTTAAATATAGTCTCCAGAGAGGGAAGGAATATGGAAGAAAAAGAATGGAAGAGGTGCTGAAGAAGAAAGATCAATTAGAATTAAGTTTCTACTCTGGTGTCTTGAACTATGTTAAGTACAGACTGCATCATACTTGACAAATAGTTACAGAATAAGCTCCATTTTGAAAAGGCATGCTGCTGTTTGGACACTGACTCTTGCTTTCAATATCATATGTTTTTTTTCTTCCCAAAACACATAAAATCAATATAGTATGGAAGATCAGGCCAGGCGTGGTGGCTCATGCCTGTAATCCCAGCATTCTGAGAGGCGGAAGTGGTTGGATCACCTGAGGTCAGGAGTTCGAGACCAGCCTGGCTGACATGGCGAAACCCTGTCTCTACTAAAATATAAAAGTTAGCCGGGTGTGGTGGTGGGTGCCTGTAATCCCAGCTACTCAGGAGGCTGAGGTAGGAGAATTGATTGAACCCGGGAGGTGGAGGTTGCAGTGAGCCGAGATTACGCCACTGCACTCTGTCCTGGGCGACAGAGTGAGGTTCTATCCCTCCCAACCACCAAAAAAAAAAAAAAAAAAAAAAAGAAGGTCATATTTCAATATGATAGTTTTGGGCAAAGACATATTCATCAATTTAAAGTTTTCAGTTACAGAATATCATAAAGAATAAATTGAACTGAGTTACATTTTGAATGGACTTAGATCGTTTTGCTTTACATATAGATACTAAGGGAGATAACAAAATAGCATTGTCTTAGGCTCCTCAGTTTACCTTGCATCTATGCCATTTCCATGTGTTCAGAGTATTACTGTTATAGCATTTATTTTGGTGTAAAATAGTTTTTCTATGCTATCAATTTATTCAGTTTAGCTTGAGGGCAAGATAACCATAAGCCCCAAAACATGTAAAACTTGTTGAAGAAAATGGTTTTTAAATAGAATGCATTTTTTTGTGTCGTTTTTTCTTTCTTTTTTTTTTTTTTGAGATGGAATTTCTCTCCTGTTGCCTAGAGTGCAATGGTGGCATGATCCCGGCTCACCGCAAACTCTGCCTCCCGGGTTCAAGCGATTCTCCTGCCTCAGCCTCCTGAGCAGCTGGGATTACAGGCATGCACCACCATGCCTGGCTAATTTTGTATTTTTAGTAGAGACGGGGTTTCTCCATGTTGGTCAGGCTGGTCTCGAACTCCCAACCTCAGGTGATCCACCCACCTCGGCCTCCCAAAATGCTGGGATTATAGGCGTAAGCCACCATGCCTGGCCAATAGAATGCATTTCTAAAGAAAACTCTTTGCACCCTCATTCACCCTATCCATCTTTCCCATACTCCTTCGGTGAATAAAGAAACCTTTGTTTCATTAAAATTTACATATAAACTGAATTAATATAATACTTTCAAATAGATGTTTATTATCTATATGAACTGTTTTCATTATGTAACATATATTTTTCCTATCTTTAAAAATTGTTTTCATTCGATTAGGATCAAAATCATAACTTCCCATTAAAATTAATAGAATTGTATTTTTATTTAATATCTTTTTAGTTAGGGGCAGGGTTATCAGAAATGAATTAAGGTAATTAACAAAATGACCTTTCAGGAGAAAGCTTTCATTTAAATATCACCACAACCATGTGGATATGTATTACCATCATTGCCATTATTATTATCCCCATCACTGGTATTATTACCATCACCATAATCACTTTAATTTTAACCCCAATTCTCACACAAGGAAACTGAAGCATAAAGTAGTTCTGCTCAGTAGCTTCTAATTTTCCCCCAAATTTTGAACAGTTGAGATTTCAGACCCCCCCGGCATCTGCATAAAACTAGATGTCATTCTTGTCAGGACAGATAGTTAGAGACACAGGGCACATTTGTAGTCAGTCCCTTCTTATCCTTGAAAAGTAAAAGACTTTATTAGCGTCTTTCCTAATTCGTGAGAAGAAAATCAGGTGGTAAGTATTTTCTTGTTGTTGTTTCTAGTTCGGTGTGAATATGGTGTTTCACTGATAGACAAATTTACCTATAAGGGAAAACTCAGCCTAGTAAAAATACATCTAGTAAAGAATTCCTGCTTTGAACAAAGCACTGTGGTAGGCTTGAGGAAATGGGCCAAGGCATTGGAAAGGGTATATGTGTTTTTTTCATCAGGGGAGAAAAAATAAATATGTAAATTAAACATTCTAACTGTATGATACTATTTACTGTCATAAAAATCACAAAGCTACCTTTTCTTTTAGTTTTATCTGTTATTCATGCTTGTCTTGGAGAGTATATCATTCTACTTTTACTCTTCTTATACATGTATTTATACTCCAAGACAAAAATCAACCATTCTTTTTCATATTTTCAGATAATAGCCTTATTTTTAGGTTTGGCATGTTCAATAAGCCTACTACAAGTGTATAGAATGTACACCATTAATCCTTTCAATGCTTAGACCCTCATTTCCATACCACCGAAATGAGCATTGAGTCATTCTGTGTAGGCCTATACAGAATGCATTTATCCTTGTTTTCTCATTTGAACTTCATAACAATATCAATATAACACGCATTATTATTCCCTCTTTTTTAAGAAAAAATAGAAGGTAAGTGATTTACCAAGGCCTCTCAGCCCTTCTGTACTATAGAGATTCTTCGTTTGTACAAATCATAAATTAGGTTTATTAATCCAAGCTATTGGAAGACACTTAATTTCTATCTTTTGGGAATTTTCATAGTATTGATTTTTTTCAGAACAAGGCATTCTGTCATTATGCCATAAAAAGCGTTTCATATAGCAATACTATCTCTGTAATCAGTCTAAACTCTAAACTTCTCCTCCATTGAGTTCACTAAGCTGTTTGGTCAAGTTTAGTCCCTCACTGATTCCCTCAATAGAATATGTAAAGACCAAGCTTCCCTTAGTTTCCATAGAGAGAGTCATGAGGAGGTGTCCCCACCCAGACAGCACATTAAGAGAAAGTCCTCTGGAAGGAAAACCACTTAGTTACTAGGTCAAGAATTTGATAACGAACATTCAAGAAGAAAATGTCAGAAGTCCTTCATGAGGTCTATGTTAGATAACATTTTCATATGTGTAATTCGTTTTATCCTCACAGCAACCCTTTGTGATTAACATGATTGGAAGGAGACTGAGTTAAAAATAGGAAATTTTTCAAGATTAGGGGGATGTCATTTGTTTAATCCATTATTTGAATCCAGATATCTCTGATTAAATATAATTTGACTGGATATTCCATAGAATATGTTTCTGAAGTTCTATATATGTGACAAAATTCCACAGAATATGTTTCTTAAGTTCTATATATATGATATATACAACCTATATTTCCTCTGTTTTTTCTTTTTTTTTTTTTGAGATGGAGTTTCACTCTTGTTACCCAAGCTGGAGTGCAATGGCGCGATCTAGGCTCACTGCAGCCTCTGCCTCCCAGGTTCACGTGATTCTCCTGCCTCAGCTTCCTGAGTAGCTGGGATTACAGGCATGCAGCACCACGCCTGGCTAATTTTGTATTTTTAGTAAAGATAGAGTTTCTCGAATGTTGGTCAGGCTGGTCTCAAACTCCTGACTTCAGGTGATCTGCACACCTCAGCCTCCCAAAGTGCTGGGATTACAGGTATGAGCCACCACGTCTGGCTGTGACCTATATTTTCTATTAAATTCTTCATTGTTTGGAAGCAGTATCCTACTCATTATCTAAAGGGTATATACTAATTGCTTCATCAATGTCACTTATTCTTTAAATAATATTTACAATTTAATTATTATTACTTATTCTTAAATAATCAATGATATTTATTCTTTAAATATTTATATTTAAATAATATTTTTGAAAATAAATGGCATTGATTATTGAAGAATGAATGTTTTTAAATAATTTTAAGAATATTCATTTGTTAATATTCATTAATATTATTTATAATATCACATAATATATTGATCTTATATATTTATTCTACATTAATATATACTTGTTCTATATTATATATCATTTAATATGTAATAATATAGTAATAATATTCCCTATTTTTGCTTTTAGGTTAAAGAATAATTTAAAGAATAAATGACATTTTAAATAATAATATTATTTAATATTAAATGACATTTAATAAAAAATATTATTTAATTATTATTTTAAGAACAATTTATTATTTTAAACAGAATTTCTTATTTAAATAATATCTTCAGTTATAAAATGTATATATAAATCTAATCCAAAAGCAAATATAGGAAATACTATTTCCTATTTTTCTCCTTCATTATGTCAACTATCATTTACTTGAAACCTCATGTATTTTATTAGTGGGAGAAAAGAAAGTGCAACAACTTTTAACTTCATGTGGGTAACAGACCTTTGAGATTATAATAGGAGCTATGAATCTTTTCACCAAAATAAAGCAAATATTTTCATACCTAACTTGTGTGTCTATGGGCAAACACACACACAAGGACACATACAGTGAAAATAATAATAATTTTATTCATTCTTTAAATTATAATGTAAATAATAATGTCATTTATTTTTAAAATTATAATTTAAAAGATAATGTCATTTATTTTAAAAATTATTTAAACATAAATGACATTATTATTTAATTATCACTATTTTAAATAACATTCTTCAAATAATATCCTCAGTTATGTATGGATAAATCTAATCCAAAAGCAAAAATAGGGAATTCTTTCTTTCTTGTATGTAATCTCAATTTTTTGTTCAAGGATATCTCGAGATGTGATGAGAGAGATGAAGGAAGTATACAGAAAAAGTAGCTTCATAACCTGAATCCATTAGGGCCTAAAGGCAAGAAAAAAGGCCCCGTAAAGCTGCAAAAAGAACAATATGATTGGAAAAGCTGAAGAAGGAACTAAAACATAAAAAGATAAAGGAAAGTTCCCTGCCCCAATCAAAAAAGGAAGGATTACTAACAGATGAAATCTGTTTCTAAACTGCCCGTTTTCTTTAAAAGCACATTGCCATTAAAAGAAGGAATAATGGGCCAGTCGCGGTGTCTCACGCCTGTAATCCCTACACTTTGGGAGGCCGAGGCGGGTGGATGGCCTGAGGTTAAGAGTTCGAGACCAGCCTGGCCAACATGATGAAACCCCGTCTCTACTAAAAATACAAAAAATTTAGCTGGGCATGGTGGCACATGTCTGTAATCCCAGCTACTCAGGAGGCTGAGGCAGGGGAATCACTTGAACCCAGAAGGCAGAGGTGGCAGTGAACCGAGATCATGCCACTGCACTCCAGCCTGGGCAACAAGAGCAAAAAACTCCATCTCAAAAAAAAAAAAAAAAAAAAAAAGGAATAATGATACAAATATTTTGGGGTAACAAACCTTCAAACAAAATGCTAGCACTGATAAAAATAGGCTTAAATATAACATAACTAAATTGTATAGAAGTCACTTGGTCTAGAGAAGATGATCCTGAATCATACAGAGCTTAATTAACAGAATTAACAAATCACTAGCAATCAATTTTAATAAGGTACTTTTTGATACACAGCAGAAAAGAAAAATGAGGTATAACACTAACACCTACATAGTTAAGGGATATAGTTCATGGACTATTTATAAGAATATGATAGACCATTAGCAATGAAACAGTAGGATATAAAACACATTAGACTGAGGATCATCATCATATTTCATAATCATATATATCTACAGATTTTTCCTCGGAGGAATGATGCATTCTCTAACATTATAGATTCTTATGTCATAGTCATTACTTTTATATATCACTAAGTTAGATTTAGATATATCTGCTCTGTAGACATGCAGAGATAAATAAATGAGATTCCATGTCAAATACCTGGCCAGAATGGCTTCATCCAAATTATTCCAAGAAAAATTGTTAGTTTACAATTTACCGTATGATTTTTACTCTATTGTTTCTACCAGGCCAATTCTACTTAGTGTTTTATATAATTTTGCACAAGGGTTTGGCACACATATCCCACACCACTTAGGAATACAATCTTTTAGTGTGGCCTTTGAAATTAAATCTTGGATGGAATCTCAACTCAGTCACTTCATACATCTGAGACCTTGGTCAAGTTATTTAACCTCAGATTTTTTAGTTTTCTCATTCAACAGTGGGAACCACTATGACCTACCTTACAGGATGGTTCAGAGACGTTTTAATGTATTGCATATAAAATCTTAGTTATAGAGGTTTTCCTGCAGTTAAGGAAAGAACTCCAGAGTAGGAGCCAGAAGATCTGGGTTCAGACCTGGGTTATGCTCCATGCAAGTTTTGTAACTTCATGATATGACATTTGTTAGCCTCAGTGTACCCCTTTCTAAAGTGGAACTTATTGCCAACTGTATTGTAGAGTTGCCAACGGGTTTGACAATAAATAATGTGGATGTACTTTGTAAACTGTAAAAGTGTTAACCACAAATTCAAGCAAACTTGTTTATGCAAAGCACAGCTGGTATGCATCTCAATGCCTTTGTTATGACCAGCATGCCAATGACTATGTTCTAGACTTACTATATTTATACCAAAAATTTGTTTATTTTTAAGTAGAAATTATGGCTCCCTCCTCTTTATCACATTATCACTAAACCAATAAGAGAAATCCTATAACAATGAATGTCATAGAACTTTTAGAATATTAGAGTTGGAAAGAATGTAAAGTACTACTTTTAGATCATTATTTTTAAGGTATAGGAAATTGAGAATTAAGAGTCCCACTTACTCAACAGAGCAAGGGAAAGACAAGACCTGAATCAGAAATTCCAGTTTTATATGACTTTCCACTGCTGTGCTATTTAATTTTTTTTCCTATAAGGCTCTATAGTGTGAAATACACCTTAAAAAGTAGAGCACCAATCAGGGCTTAAAAGTTATTTTTTGAAAATGAAAAAAATCTGCAAGATTAATGTACTAAGTAATAGAACTTGACCTGTACTCAGGTGAATTTAATATTTTCTCTAGGGATGACTTGTTTTCTTCCCTCCAGTTAGCTTGCCTTTTAAGCTAATTTTGTTGCAACTGAGGTTACTATTTTCATTTTCCAATTTGTAAGTCCCTTTCCATTTTCCAGATCATTACCATTTAAAATGTTCTGATCATTCTTCTTGAGAGTTCCTGGGGTAATTAAAAGGAGTCCTCCTGATGGGTCCCTGACCTTTGGCAGTATTCTTCAAATGCTAGGACTGCTGGAAGGCGCAAAGCCCTTATTTATACCCTTCCATTGCAGAGTTGCATAAGGCATGCTTTTGGTTATTTATTCGACAGAGATTTATTAAATGCCAACACTGTGTCAAGCACTGTGTTCATCACTGTGTTAACTTCTTACTTAGAGAAACAACAATTACAATATGTCCTGATAAGTGCTGTGATAAAAAGTATTTACAGGATTCTGTGTGAGCCCAACACAATAGGGTCAGGCAGGAAGGAATGGCAGCAGAGGAGGGTTACATTTATATGAAACAGCAAGTGTAGATCACAGAGGAGTGTTCAGGATCTATAAAATATTCCATGTGCCCAAAGAAAGGGTGCATGTCACCCTCAGTCAATAAAAGAGTAAATCTTCTTTACTTTATTTCCAAAATATATACTCAAAGTTCATCCACTTCTCTTCCCCAATGCTATTACTGTCATCCATGCTGCCATCATCTCTCGTCTGAAATTATTTTCCTAAACCCACTAATTGTTCTCCATGCATTCATTCGTACTCATTGCAATTTATTTTCTTTTCCCAGCATCTAGGAGTATTAAACAGCAAATCAGATAAGGTTTAAACCTTTCGTTGGCTATCTACTGAACTACTTAGATTAAAACTTATAATTCCTTGGCATGACTTACCAGGTCCTTTGATCTAGGACCTACCTACCCCCTCAAGTCCTTACCTAGTGTTTTTCCCTCAGTTATTCTCCATGCTTAGCATTATTAGTCTTTATTCTATTTCTAAGACACAAGTCCCTTCTGTCCCACATAGGGACTTTACACTTATTATGCTCCTTGCCTGGAATGACTTTATCCTAAACATTTGCATAGGTGATAATTTCTTGCTGACAGTGCTCAAGTCACATGACACCTTCTCAATGGATCCCTCTAAAACAATCCAGTCTGATTCTATCTGCTCAGATTATGCCACATCACACTGTCTTCTTTCTTTAAAACAATTAGCACCACGTAAATTTATATATTACTTTGCTTACTAATTGTTTGTTTCACTGTGCTAGAATATAAGTGCTAAGAACAGGGACCTTCATGTTGTCAACATCATTTATCAAATGCCCAGAAAGTACATAGTATATAGTAGGTCATCAATAAACACATGCTGGATTAATGACAATGGATATGTAAGTAAGCACTAGATAGAAAAGCCTGGTATATTTCTGGTTATACTAATAAATAGAATGGATCCACAACCAACATTTGGTTTGGATGTTAGGACTGATGATACCACATCTTCACCAAAAGGATATTAAAATGTTTATTAATTATACAATGAGACGTTTGGGGGATAACAGGAAGGGCTTCCCAAGATAGTCTGAAAATGACTTGAAAGATGATGTAAAGGAGACTGGCTTTAGATTTTTGTTATGGATACACGTGGAAACACCACAGTGAGTATTTTGGCACATGGACAGGGCTTACATGGTTTAAATCTGTCATTGCCAAAGAAGCAAATATCAATAATTTTTTATAAACTTGTCCAGATATAAGGAGGAGGGGAAGATAGAGAGATGAACCTTAAACACTGTCAAGTAGTCAAACATCCAAAAGCAAAGTCAGGATCTTTAGTACAGAATGCCATTCTAAAGTGTCCAAATTGTATAAAAGTTATATGTTGGAGATTCCTTTTTTTTTTTTTTTCTTGAGATGGAGTCTCACTCTGTCACCAGGCTGGAGTTCAGTGGAGTAATCTCGGTTCACCACAACCTCTGCCTCCCTGGTTCAAGTGATTCCTGCCTCAGCCTCCCAAGTAGCTGGGACTACAGGTGCCCTCCTCCACGCCCAGCTAATTTTTGTATTTTTAGTAGAGATGGGGTTTCACCGTGTTGGCCAGGATGGTTTCCATCTCTTGAACTCCAGAAGAAGGTCCTCCCTTCTTCTGAACCATCCTTATAACACTGGCCTTGGTTCCCAGAGTGCTGGGATTACAGGCATGAGTCACCACGCCTGGCCCTGGAGATTCTTAAAGCATGATAAAGTTTACCTTTTAGAAGGATTGATCTGCCTGCACTTTGGAGAAAATAATAGGGAGATGAGGTATAAAATCAAGAGGATATGAGGAAGCCATTGTAATGACCCGGGTAAGAGACAGTGGAAGCCCCAAAATAGAGATTCTTGAAGACTATGAAGAGGTAGGGACAAACTTAACAGACATATAATTCTTGATGGTAAAAAATTGAATTTTGAATTATCAGATTACATTGTCTTGACATCTTAATTAATTTGGATTTCGAAAAACAACCACAACAAGTTCAACATTATTCACCAGCTACTTAAAGTAGCTTAAAGTGAAATGGCCCCTCAACATGAAAAATGCTGGGCTCCGTGGACCACTTTTGGAAATAAATCCTCAAAAGATTGCATGAGAACATCAAGTAAGACATGCCAAGGAAAAGATATGTTAAAGGCAAGTAGCCCATAATTCAAATGATATCTTGAGCAGACTCCAGATACTTATGACATTGGAGGTTGTGTTGATATTTGAGTGTTTAAGATCCTACGTCAAGCTCAGTTTCCTATTGACTTCAAATCTTAGGCTGTTCCACTGAGATAGGCAACATTGTCCCTACACTTGCAAAGGTAGATGAGGAATTCTTGGAATCTTGACTCAAATATTCAGGATTCTGTCAAGGGAACTGGGCTCTATCAATTTTTTCATAGAGATATCCTTGCCAAAAGGGACAGAAGCAAAGAAGTTTCCAAAATATTCTGTTCATTAGTATGGTTGTGCTGTTAATGAATAACTGTAGCTAAGCATCATGTGTCTTGAGGACTGGGATTTGCAGCTTGTCCCTCTGACTTCACACCTACTGTTCACGAGAGGTCCTCCCTTCTTCTGGACCATCCTTATAACACTCACATGTCCCTGTTGCCAAAAATCCTGCATGTGCTTTCAAGTGAGCTGATTGGTCCTCCTTATGCAGTCTTTCTCCTTACTGTAATGTCATTGTTGTATCATGGGGTTCCGTTGCCATGATGATAACAGTAAAGAATCAGCATAGATTACTAGAAATCATATTTGCTTTTATAGTGGTCCATATCTGGTTATGGCAAATTTACCCCTAAGTATATACCTAAAGGACCTATAAAAGAGAAACTCTCTCTACTGCTATTTCATTGGACTAGCTCTTTTCTGGAAAATAAAGCAGGAGTCAGAGGAAAGAAGCACATAACCAGGCAGAAGTCAGTGGGAAGGTACAGGTAGTCAATTTCATTCTCTTCTTATTAAATGTATTTTCCAGGAAATATTTTAAGTTACTTCACAGATCCATTAAATCTCATTTTCAACAGGAGAGACAGATGCAAGTAATTTCACTATTCTGCCTTTTTGGCTTCTACCATAAAATGAGTCATTTGTATTAGAGCAGCAATTTCCAAACATTTTTAGGCCATGGACAGCTGCTGTTGAATCTCTGTATTTTGAAAAATGGAAACTACTAAGAAAACTTCATTTATTACATGATTTATTTTATATTTTTTATTAATCTAAATTGTACATGAACTCTCAAAATGAGAGCTTCTGATAAGCTAAATTGGATTTTCTTTTCCTTACATTTTTTGAACTACTAAAACTTAAAAGTTACAAAGGAAAGTCACATATATACAAAATAACTATGAGTGTGTGTGTATAGCAAAAATAACAAAAAATCATATGCACATATAGTAGGTATATTAGTCCATTTTCACACTGCTATAAAAACTGCCCTAGACTGGGTAATTTATAAAGAAAAGAAGTTTAATTGACTCATAGTTCCAAATGGCCGGGGAGGCCTCAGGAAACTTACATTCATGGCAGACAGTAAAGGGAAAACAAGCTTAGACATTCTCACATGGTGTCAGGAGAGAGAAGAGTGAGTAGTGAAGAGGGAAGAATCCCTTATAAAACCATCAGATCTCATGAGAACTCACTATCATGAGAACAGCATGGAAGAAACCACCCCCATGATCCAATCACCTCCCACCAGGTCTCTCTCTTGACACGTAGGGATTACAGGGATTACAATTCAAGAGGAGATTTGGCTGGGGACACAGCCAAACCGTATCATTCTGCCCTGGCCCCTCCCAAATCTCATGCCCTCACATTTCAAAATTAACCATGTCTTCCCAGAAGTCTTCCAAAATCTTAATTCATTCCAGCATTAACCCAAAAGACCAAGTCCAAAGTCTCATCTGACACGTCAAGTTTCCAAAACCAATCATGCCTTCTCAACAATCCCCCAAAGTCTTAACTCTTTTCAGCATTAACTCAAAAGTCCAAGTCCAAAATCTCATCTGAGACAAGTAAAGTTTGTCTATTAATTTGTCATTTATTCTGATCACCTGTGAGCCTGTAAAATCAAAAGCAAGTTAGTTCCTTCCAAGATTCAGTGGGGGTATGGGAATTGGGTAAATGCTCCCATTCCAAATGGGAGAAATTGGCCAAAACAAAGGGGCTACATGCCCCCCCACACACAAGTCTGAAATCCAGTGGAGCAGTTATTAAAACTTAAGGCTCCTAAAGAATCTCTCTTGACTCCATGTCTCAAATCCAGGTCATGCTGATGCAAGAGGTAGGTTCCCACAGTGTTGAGCAGCTCTGCCCCTGTGGCTTTTGGGGGTACAGTCTTCCTCCCAGCTGCTTTCATGGGCTGGCACTGAGTGTCTGTGGCTTTTCCAGGCACACAGTGGAAGCTGTGGGTGGATCTGACATTCTGGAGTCTGGAGGACAGTGGCCCTCTTCTCACAGCTCTACTAATTAGTGCCTAGTGGGGACTCTGTGTGGGGGCTCCAACCCCACATTTCCCTTCTGCACTGCATTATCAGAGGTTCTCCATGAGGGTTCTACCCCTGCAGCAAACCTCTCTGGATGTCAGGCATTTCCATACATCCTCTGAAATCTAGGTGGAGGTTCCCAAACATCAATTTCTGACTTCTGTGTACCCACAGGCACACACCACATGGAAGCCAAGAAAGCTTGGGGCTTGCACCCCTTGAAGCAATGGCCTGAGGTGTACAATGGCCCCTTTTAGCCAAGGCCAGGACACAAGGTGCCAACTCCCAAGACTGCACAGAACAGCAGCAGGACCCTGTGCCAGCCCACAAGACCATTTTTTCCTCCTAGGCCTCTGGGTCTGTGATCAGAGGGGCTGCCATGAAGGTCTCTGACATGCCCTGGAGACACTTTTCCCATTGTCTTGGCAATTAACATTAAGCTCCTCATTACTTAGGCAAATTTTTGCAGCAAACTTGAATTTCTCCCCAGAAAATGTTTTTCTTTTTTATCACATTGTCAGGCTGCAAATTTTCCAAATCTTTATGTTCTGTTTCCCTTTTAAGCATAAGTTCCAATTTTAGATAATCTCTCTCAAGTTCAAGGTTCACAGATCACTAGGGCAGGGGTGAAATGTCACCTGTCTCTTTGCTAAAGTGTAACAAGAATCACCTTTGCTCCAGTTCTTAATAAGTTTCTCATCTTCATCTGAGACCACCTTGGCCTGGACTTCATTGTTCACATTTCTATCAGCATTTTGGTCAAAACCATTCAACAAGTCTCTAGGAAGCTGCAAACGTTTCCACATCTTCCTATCTTCTGCTGCACCCTCCAAACTGTCCCAACCTCTGCCTGTTACCAAGTTCCAAAGTCACTTCCACATTTTTTGATATCTTTATTTCTTTTATTTTTTGTTTTTTGAGACAGAGTCTCGCTCTGTCACCCAGGCTGGAGTGCGGTGGCCAGATCTCAGCTCACTGTAAGCTCCGCCTCCTGGGTTTATGCCATTCTCCTGCCTTAGCCTCCTGAGTAGCTGGGACTACAGGCGCCCGCCACCTCGCCTGGCTAGTTTTTTATATTTTTAGTAGAGATGGGGTTTCACCATGTTAGCCAGGATGGTCTCGATCTCCTGACCCCATGATCCGCCCGTCTCGGCCTCCCAAAGTACTGGGATTACAGGCTTGACCCACTGTGCCTGGCTTTGATATCTTTATAGCAGTACCCCACTCTCTATGGTACCAATTTACTATGTTAGTCGGTTTTCACAATGCTATAAAGAACTGCCTAAGACTGGGTAATTTATAAAGAAAGGAGGTTTAATTGACTCACAGTTCTAAATGGCTGGGTAGGCCTCAGGAAACTTACAATCATGGCAGAAGGCAAAGGGGAAGCAATCTTGGATCTTCTCACATGGTGGCAGGGGAGAGAAGAGTGAGTAGCGAAGAGAGAAGACCCCCTTACAAAATCATCAGATCTCATAAGAATTCACAGTCACAAGAACAGAATTGGGGAAACCATCCCCAAGATCCAATCACCTCCCACCAGGTCTCTCCCTAGACACATAGGGATTATGGGAATTAAAATTCAAGGTGAGATTTGGGTAGGGACACAGCCAAACCATATCAGTAGGCTAGAGAAAATTTGCAACAAATAGAGAAATAATTATCATAATATCCAAGTTGATCAAAATAAAAGACAAATCAATAGATATAGAAGAATATAAGTTTGAAATTCACTAAAAAGTCTATTGGCAATCGACATATAAGAATATAATCAACTGCACTAATAATCAGAGTAAAGGAAGGTAATAATGAAATTGCATTTCCACACTTAAAAAGAAACACAATATCACATCTTTGAGAACACAGAGAAATGAATACTCTCATATATTGCTAAAGTGAATTTCCACAAACTCTTTGTAAAGTATCTGGTGATATTCATTACAATGTAAAACAGATATAACCTTTGATACAGAAATAAGAGTTTTAGGACTCTATCTTATTGAAATAAAAGTATAAGTTTCAAAGACGTAGTATAAAGAAAACTTATAGGATCCTTATTTGCAAAGTTGAAAAACTGAAAAGAATCTGAATAACATCAATAAATGAATAATTAAATAAATGTTGGTACTTTTTTGCTGTGAAATAGTATATTGCTACTTGAAATAATGTTTTAGAGTTATAGTTACTGACTTGGAAGGATAACTATGGCATAGTACTAAGAAAGAAAATCAAGTTTCAAAGTAGCCTGTAAGATATGATGCTGTTTTGTGGAAAGAAACAACCCTCATGTGTCTCTATACATATACCTATCTTTCTATGATAAGGGGAGGAAATGAAAATAGGCAGGGGAAGATTATGCATTTTGTTTACTTATAGCTTTATGCTATATCAGTAGTTGCAGCAAATAGAGGTTTGTTGTTAATGTTGTTGCTATTTTTTTTAACTGTGGAAGAGAAATGTAATATAATAAAAATATGATCAAAAAGGAAAAAAGAAAACAGTCCAGAGAAAATCCTCTCCCCATTTCTAAGATTCCAAAAACCCCAGATACTGTTATGGGAATCAATGGAACAGATGATTCTGTGTCCCTTTCTCCTTATAAAACTGAGCTTTATATGATTACTGGTTTAAAATTAACTTCTCAAAATTCTTCAGATTGATGCCATAAGCCTACAGCTACTCCATTCTTTCTTAGCAATCTTTCTATGCAGTTGTATTGATTATAAACACTCCTATAAAGGCACACTTCTCTCAATAATCATTGGATCTTTCTCTGTGAACACAAACTCTGTGATTATAGGTTTCCAGTAAACAATATATTGATTTGTCTAAATAGCACCTGCTTTGACGCGAAACACAAGTTTCCATCTAGTTGGCTTTCATGGAAGCAGTGATTTTTGTAAAATATGACCCCACCACATTTGTCGCAGAGGTAAGCAGAAGACCCCAGCTAAGATAATGAAACCCTTCTTCTAGATATACAGTATTTGGGCCAAAGAGACTATAAGAATAGTCCACTTTCAGTGATAAAACCATAAAATATGAAATGTGTGAGTTGTCAATAACTAGGTTTGCTGCCATGTGATTAAAGCACAACTGCAGGGAAAGTGAATGATGCAAACCTCCCAAGAAAGGTAAAAACAATGAGAAAGAGGATCCCAATGGTATTTGAGTCCCTGGTAAAGATGCTTCTGAGGCCTAGCACCACTCAGGAAAATCAACTGATTATTTACTCTTCTGGGTATGACGGCCAGCACAAGTTAAGTTACTATCACTTGTAGTTAAGAAAATATTAACAGCTATAAATTGTATGTTTCATTTCCTTTGAAATGTCCCCAAGAATCTAAGACAGAGTTTGGTTACAGACGTTATCTAAACCATACTAGGCTGGAATAACCTAGTATGGACAGGGGAAAAGGCAGAGTTCAGAACTAATATCATCAGAGAAGGAAGCTTGGGCAGTGTGCAGAGAAAGTTCTATATGAAAATGAAAGAACAGGAAGATGAAAAACATCTTTAAGATGAAGGGAATCTAAGCTGCACAGGGTAAAATTATAGCAAAGAAACCTGATCTTCTATACAAAAAGAAAAAAAATTAAAGAAAACAATTGTGCAAGACTAAACTCAGTAATGCGGACGAGTTTAATACAATACTGAAAAACCTCCTAAAGAGGCAAAGATCTTGGACAGTTAATTATGTTGATTTGTTACTGTCTTTATCCTAGGAAATATTTGGCTAAGTTTACAGATGCTATGTTTTGGATGTTAAAAAACAGTCCAACTCTTTTCTTTTTATCTGTAGTGTGTTTGGACCAATGTTTAGTTGTATATTCCCAAAGAGATCAAGAATATTTTATTAAGTTCTTCAATAATACTGATGCTGGACATAGACCTATTTATATATCCATTCAACAAACACTGATTAAGCACCTATCCTGTGGCAGGCATTGTTCTAGTTCTTACTTGGGATATAATGGGAAGCAAACCAAATCAAGCAAAAGTTTTTTTCCCTAAGGGAGTTTATCAGCTGGCAGATGGAGATTAAAAGCAAGCAATAAACATAATAAATGAGTAAAACTGATAGCATGTTTAATGGTTATAAGCATTTTTGAAAAAAAGGAGAAGTTAAGCAAAATAAGGAAAATGAAGAGGGTCTAGTATGTGGAGGGCAAGGAATGTCCATTGTTAAGTAAGGTGGTTTGAATAGACCTCATTGAGAAGGTGGCATTTGACAAAAGAAAGTGAATTAATTCAGCAAAGTCTCAGGATACAAAATCAATGTGCAAAAATCACAAGCATTCTCATACACCAATAACAGACAGACAGCCAAATCATGAGTGAACTCCCATTCACAACTGCTTCAAAGAGAATAAAATACCTAGGAATCCAACTTACAAGGGATGTGAAGGACCTCTTCAAGGAGAACTACAAACCACTGCTCAATGAAATAAAAGAGGACACAAACAAATGGAAGAACATTCCATGTTCATGGATAAGAAGAATCAATATCGTGAAAATGGCCATACAGTCCAAGGTAATTTATAGATTCAATGTCATCCCCATTAAGCTACCAATGACTTTCTTCACAGAATTGGAAAAAAACTACTTTAAAGTTCATATGGAACCAAAAAAGAGCCTGCATTGCCAAGCCAATCCTAAGCCAAAAGAACAAAGCTGGAGGCATCACGCTACCTGACTTCAAACTATACTACAATGCTACAGTAACCAAAACAACATGTTACTGGTACCAAAACAGAGATATAGACCAATGGAACAGAACAGAGTCCTCAGAAATAATACCACACATCTACAGCCATCTGATCTTTGACAAACCTGACAAAAACAAGAAATGGGGAAAGGATTCCCTATTTAATAAATGGTGCTGGGAAAACTGGCTAGCCACAGGTAGAAAGCTGAAACTGGATCTCTTCCTTACCCCTTATACAAAAATTAATTCAAGTTGGATTAAAGACCTAAATGTTAGACCTAAAACCATAAAAACCCTAGAAGAAAACCTAGGCAATGCCATTCAGGACATGGGCAAGGATTTCATGTCTAAAACACCAAAAGCAATGGCAACAAAAGCCAAAATCGACAAATGCAATCTAATTAAACTAAAGAGCTTCTGCACAGCAAAAGAAACTACCATCAGAGTGAACAAGCAACCTACAGAATGGGAAAAAATTTTTTCTATCTGCTCATCTGACAAAGGGCTAAAATCCAGAATCTACAAAGAACTCAAATTTACAAGAAAAAAAACAAACAATCCCATCAAAAAGTGGGCAAAGGATATGAACAGACACTTCTCAAAAGAAGACATTTATGCAGCCAACAGACACAGGAAAAAAATTTGTCATCATCACTGGCTATCAGAGAAATGCAAATCAAACCCACAATGAGATACCATCTCACACCAGTTAGAATGGCAATCATTAAAAAGTCAGGAAACAACAGGTGCTGGAGAGGATGTGGAGAAATAGGAACGCTTTTACACCGTTGGTGGGACTGTAAACTAGTTCAACCACTGTGGAAGACAGTGTGGCAATTCCTCAAGGATCTAGAACTAGAAATACCATTTGACCCAGCCATCCCATGGGTTATAAACCCAAAGGATTATAAATCATGCTGCTATAAAGACACATGCACACATATGTTTATTGCAGCACTATTCACAATAGCAAAGACTTGGAACCAACCCAAATGTCCATCAATGAAAGACTGGATTAAGAAAATGTGGCACATATACACCATGGAATACTATGCAGCCAGAAAAAAAGGATGAGTTCATGTCCTTTGTAGGGACATGGATGAAGCTGGAAACCATTATTCTCAGCAAACTATCACAAGGACAAAAAACAAAACACCGTATGTTCTCACTCATAGGTGGGAATTGAACAATGAGAACACTTGGACACAGGAAGGGGAACATCACACACTGGGGCCTGTTTTGGGGTTGAGGGAGGGGGGAGGAATAGCATTAGGAGCTATACCTAATATAAATGACGAGTTAATGGGTGCAGTACACCAACATGGCACATGTATACATATGTAACAAACCTGCATGTTGTGTACACAGACTCTAGAACTTAAAGTATAATAAAAATATATATATAAATAATAAAAAAAACAAAGTGGATGAATGGGCTAAGCAGACTAACATAACCAGTTTGGCTTATACTTTGAACTTTGAGGAGAAGAGTGACATTTTCTTGTAAATTTTAGGATCAGTTTAATTTTTTTCATTAATGCTAGTTAGAATTGTGATAGAGATTGCATTCAAAATACAGATCAATTTGGAGACTATTGGCATCTTAATAGTACTAATTATTCTAATCCATGATCATGGGATAGCTTTTCATTTATTTAATTCATATTTAACACTTTTTTGTAAGTTTCAGAGAACATGTTTTAGAATTCTTTTGTGAAACCTGTTAAGTATTTTATTCTTTTTGATGCCATGGTAAAGACAAATATTTCCCTTGTTCAAGTGATTCTCCTACCTCAGCTTCCCAAGTAGCTGGAATTACAGGTGCCCACCACCACACCTGGCTAATTTTGTATTTTTAGTGGAGACGGGGTTTTGCCACGTGGGTCAGGCTGGTCTCGAGCTGCTGACCTCGTGATTCGACCACCTCTGCCTCCCAAAGTGCTGGGACTAGACATGTCAGCCACTGCGGCCAGCTGATTATTTAGAAGTGTGTTTTTAAATTTCCACATACTTGTGAATTTTCCAAATTTCCTTTTGTACAGACCCTTGAACAACATGGTTTGAACTTCATGGATTCATTTATATGCAGTTTCTTCTGCCTCTGCCACCCATGTGAAAACAAGACTGATCCCTCCTCTTCCTGCTCTTCATCAGCCCACTCAAGGTGAGGACAATGAGAACAAAGGACTTTATGATAATCCACTTCCACTTAATGAACAGTAAATATATTTTCTCTTGTGATTTTTTTAGTAACATTTTTTTCTAGCTTACTTTATTATAAGAAGTATCTAATACATATAACACAAAAAGTATATGTCAATCAACTGTTTATGTTATGGATAAGGTTTCCAGTCAACACAAGGCTATTAGTAGGTATGGTCTGGGGAATCAAAAGTTATACACAAATTTTTCACTGACTCAGGGGTCAGTACCCATAACACCCACATTGTTCAAGAGTCAACTGTATTTGATTTCATTTCCTTACTGGATTACAATATACTAAGTATGATTTCAATCCTTTCATATATGCTAACTAATGGGGTCTAACATATGCTCTATTCAGGAAAATTTTCCCTGTGTGCTTGAAAAGAAAGTTATTCTGCTGAGGTTAGGTAGAGTATTCTATAGATAATATGTATAGCTAAGTTATAGTTTTGTTGTATTTTTAAATTTCCAACTTTTATTTTAGGTTCAGGGGGTACATGCACAGGTTTATTACATGGGTAAATATCATGTCATGGGGTTTTGGTATACAGATTATTTTGTCACCCAAATAAGAAGCGTAGTACTCAATAGGTAGTTTTTCAATCTTCATCCTCCTCCACCCTTCATCCTCAAGTAGGACCCAGTGTCTATTGTTCCCTTTTTTTGTATCCATGTGTACTCAAGGTTTAGCTCCCACTTTTAAGTGAAAATATGTGGCAATTCGTTTGCTGTTTCTGTGGTAATTTACATGGGATAATGGCCTTCATCTCTATCCATGTTGCTGCAAAGAACCTGATCTCATTCTTTTCTATAGCTGCATTGTATTCCATCATGTCTACTTACCAAATTTCCTTCATTTAGTTCATTGTTGATAGGCATCTAGGTTGACTCCGTGTCTTTGTATTGTGAATTGGGGTGCAATAATCATATACATGTATGTGCCTTTATGGTAAGAATGATTTCCATTTCTTTGAGTATATACCCAGTAATGGGATTCCTGTGTCAAACAGTAGTTCTATTTTAAGTTCCTTGAGAAATCACCAAACTGCTTTCCACAGTGGCTGAACTATTTTACATTCCCACTTGCTGTGTATAAGCATTCCCTTTCTTGTACTACCTCACAAACATCTGTGATTTTTTGATTTTTTAATAATAGCCATTCTGATTGGTGTGAGATGGTATCTTATTATTGTTTTGATTTGCATTTCTCTAATGATTAGTGGTGTTGTGCATTGTTTCATATGCTTTCTAGCCATCTGTATGTCTTCTGAGATGTGTCAGGTCATGACATTTGTCTATTTTTTAATAAGATTGTTTTCTGTTTGTTAATTAGTTTTAGTTCCTTATAGTCTCTGGATTTGACCTTTACTGGATGCATAGTTTGCAAATATTTCATCTCTTTCTATAGGTTTTCTGTTTACTCTGCTGACACTTTCTTTTGCTATGTAGGAGCACTTCAATTTAATTAAGTCCCATTTATCAATTTCGTTTTTGTTGCAATTGCTTTTGGAGTCTTCAAAATGAAATTTTTGCCAGGTTGTATGTCCAGAATGGTGTCTCCTGCATTATCTTCCAGGGTTTTTATAATTTTGGGTTTTGCATTTAAGTCTTTAATCCTTCTTGAGTTGATTTTTTTATATGATGAAAAGAAGGTGTCCAGTTTCATTCTTCTGCATGTGGCTAGGCAGTTACAACAGCACCATTTATTAAATAGGGAGTTCCTCCCCCATTGCTGTTTTTGTACTTTGTCAAAAATCAGATGGTTGTAGGTGTATGGTATTATTTCTAGCTTATCTAACCTGTTCCATTGGTCATTCGTCTGTCTGAATTTGTACCAGCACCATGCTGTTTTGGTTACTGTAGTCTTGTAGTCTAGTTTGAAGTCAGGAAATGTAATGCCTCTAGCTTTGCTCTTTTTGCTTGGAATTGCCTTAGCTATTTGAGCTCTTCTTTATTTCCATATGAATTTTAGAATACTTTTCTTTCTAATTCTGTGAAGAATGTCATTGGTAGTTTCATAGGAATAGCACTGAAAATTTAGATTGCTTTGGGAAGTATAGCCATTTTAACAATATTGGTATTTCCCATCCATGAGCATGGAATGATTTTTTATTTCTTCGTGTCATCTCTGATTTCTTTAAGCAGTGTTTGATAATTCTTGTTGTAGAGGTCTTTTGCCTCCAGGGTTACCTGTATTCTTAGATATTTTATACTTTTTTTTGGGGGGGGGGCTATTGTTAATGGGATTGTATTATTGATTTGGTTCTCAGCTTGGACATTGTTGGTGTATAAAAATGCTACTAAGTTTTGTACACTGATTTTGTATCCTGAAACTTTGCTGAAGTTATTTCTCAGATCTAGGAATTTTGGGGAAGAAATTACGGAATTTTCTACATAATTTGCTGATTTCCTCTCTTCCTGCATGGATGCCTTTTTTTTCTCTTGCCTAATTGTTTTAGCTAGGACTTCCAGTAATATGTTGAATAGGACTGGTGAAGATCAGCATCCTTGTCTTGTTCCAGTTTTCAAAGGGAATGCTTTCAGCTACTGCGCACTCAGTATGATGTTGGCTGTAGGTTCATCATAGATATTTCTTATTACATTGAGGTATGTTCCTTCAATACCTAATTTGTTGAAAAAAAATTTTTTTATTATTATTATACTTTAAGTTCTAGGGTTCATGTGCATAACGTGCAGGTTTGTTACATATGTATATTTGTGCCATGTTGCTGTGCTGCACCCATCAACTCGTCAGCACCCAACTACTCGTCATTTACATCAGGTATAACTCCCAATGCAATCCCTCCCCCCTCCCCATAATAGGCCCTCGTGTGTGATGTCCCCCTTCTCGAGTCCAAGTGATCTCATTGTTCAGTTCCCACCTATGAGTGAGAACATGCGGTGTTTGGTTTTCTGTTCTTGTTGAAAATTTTTAACATGAAGCTTGTTGAATTTATCAAAAGCCTTTTCTGCATCTATTGAGAAAATCATGTGGTTTTTGCCTTTAGTTCCATTTGATGAATAATATTTATTAATTTGTGTATTTTGAAGAAATATTGCATCCCAGTGATAAGCCTAATTAATTGTGTTGGATTAGCTTTTTAAAGTGCTGCTTGATTTGGTTTTGGTATGCAAGCCTTTTTTTTTTTTTTTGGAAGATTTTTGGATCTATATTTATCAAAGGTATTGGCCTTAAGTTTTCTTTTTTTGTTGTGTCTCTGCCAGGATTTGAAATTGGTATGATGCTGGCCTGTTAGAATGAGTTAGGAAGGAATCCCTCCTCCTTGATTTTTTGAAATAGTTTTAGTAGGAATGGTACCAGTATTCTTTATATATCTGTTATAATTTGGCTGTGAATTCACCTGGTCCTGGGCTTTTTCTAGTTCATAGGCTTTCTATTACTGATTCAATTTTAGAACTCATTGTTGGTCTGTTCAGGGATTCAATATCTTTCTGGTTCAATTTGGGGAGATTGTGTCTTTCCAGGAATTTATCCATTTCTTCTACATTTTCTAGTTTGTGTGTATAAAGGTGTTTGTAGTAGTTGCTGGTGGTGGTAGGGGGGTTGTATGTCTGTGTGGTTGGTGGTAATGTTCCTTTTGTCATTTCTGATTGTGTTTATTTGGGGTTTCTCTGTTGTTTTCTTTATTAGTCTAGCTAGTTGTCCAACAATCTTATTTATTCTTTCAAAAAAACAAGCTACAGATTTTTTTAATCTTTTGTATGGTTTTTGATGTCTCAATTTACTTTAGTTCAGCTCTGATTTTGGTTATTTCTTGTCTTCTGCTACCTTTGGGGTTGGTTTGTTTTTGTTTCTCTAGTTCCTTGAGGTGTGATGTGAGGTTGTTAACTTGTGATCTAACTTTGTGATGTGGGCATTCAACAATAAACTTCCTTCTTAACACTGCTTTAGCTGTGTCCCAGAGATTCTAGTATGTCTTATCTTCATTTTTATTACGTCAAAAGAATTTCTTGGACAGGTACCGTGGCTCATGCCTGTAATCCCAGCACTTTGGGAGGCCGAGGCGGGTGGATCAAGAGGTCAGGAGATTGAGACCATCCTGACCAACACGGTGAAACTCCATCTCTACTAAAAATACAAAAATTAGCTGGGCATTGTAGCATGCACCTGTAGTCCAGCTACTCAGGAGGCTGAAGCAGAAGAATCACTTGAACCCCGGAGGCAGAGGTTGCAATGAGCTGAGATCGCACCACTGCAATCCAGCCTGGTGACAGAGTGAGACTCCACCTCAAAAAAAAAAAAAAAAAAAAAAAGAAGAAGAAAACAAAGAATTTCTTGATTTCTGCCTTAATTTCATTATTTACCCAAAAGTCATTCAGGAATAGGTTGTTTAATTTGCATGTAATTTTATGGTTTTCACAGATATTCTTAGTATTGATTTCTATTTTTATTGCACTGTGGTTTTAGAATGTGGTTGGTATTACTTTGTTCTTTTATTGAATTTACTGAGAATTGTTTTATGGCTGAGCATGTGGTCAACTTTGGAGTATATACTATGTGCAGATGAGAAGGATATATATGTTGTTGTTGTTTGGTGGAGTGTTCTTTAGATGCCTGTTAGGTCCATTTGGTCAAGTGTCAAGTATTCATCCTGAATATCTTTATTCATTTTCTTCCTCAAAAATCTGTCCACTACAGTGGTGTTAAAGTCTCCCACTATTATTGTGTGCTTATCTAAGTCTCTTTGTAGGTCTCTGAGAACTTGTTTTATGAATATTGGTGTGCCAGTGTTAGGTGCATATATATTCAGGATAGTTAAGTCTTCTTATTGAACAGAACCGTTTATCATTATGGAATGCCCTCCATTGTCTTTTTTAACTGTTTTGGGCTTAAAGTCTGTTTTTTCTTAAATTAGGATACCAACTCCCTGATCTTGTTTGTTTTCCCCTTGCCTAGTTTATTTTTCTCCATCCCTTTACTTTGAACCTATGGGTATCATTGCACATGAGATGCATCTCTTAAAGACAGTATACCGTTGGGTCCTATTTCTTCGTCCAACTTTCCACTATGTGCCTTTTATGTGGCGTGTTTAGCCCATTTACATTCAATGTTAACATTGATATGTATGAATTTGATCCTGTCATCATGTTGTTAGCTGGTTGTTATGCAGACTTGATTGTGTAGTTTATTTACAGTGTCAATGGTCTATGTACTTCAGTATGTTTTTTTGGTGGCCAGTAACAGTCTTTATTTCCATGTAGAGTACTCCCTTAAGGACCTCTCATAAGGCAGGTCTCATGGTAATAAATTTCCTTAGCTTTTGTTTGTCTGAAAAGAATTGTATGTCTCCTTCACCCATGAAGCTTAGTTTGAATGGATATAAAGTTCTTGGTTGTAACTCCTTTTCTTTAAGAATGCTGAATATAAATCCCTCAATCTCATCTGGCTTGTAGAGTTTCTGCTGAAAGTTTTGCTGCTAGCCTCATGGAATTCCCTTTGTAGGGAATTCTGTCTTCTCTCTACTTGCCTTAAATATTTTTCCTTTCAGGTTGCCCCTGGAGAGTTTAATGACTCTATGCCTTGGGGATGAATGTCTTGTATGTAGTATCTCACAGGGGTTTTCCGACTTTCCTGAATTAGTTTGTTGACCTCTCTAGCAAGTTTGGGAATATTTTGATGAAAAATGTCCTCAGATATTTTTTCCAAGTTGCTTGCACTCTCTCTGTCTTTCAGGGATGCCAGTGAGTCACAGGTTTGACTACTTTACATAATCCTATATTTTTCAGAGGATTTATTCATTCTTTTTTATTCTTTTTCTCTGACTGAGTTGATTTCAAAAACCGGTCTTGGAATTCTGAAATTCTTTTCTTAACTTGACCTATTCTGCTGTTGACATTTTCAATTGTATTATAAAATTCTTGTAGTGAGTTTTTAGTTCTATAAAATCAGTTTGGTTCTTTCTTAACATGGCTACTTCCTCTTTCAGCTCTTGTATCATTTTATTGAATTCCTTAGATTCCTTGGATTGAACTTTGACTTTCTCCTAAATCTTGATGATCTTTTTTGCTATCCCAATTCTGAATTTTATGTCTTTCATTTCAGCTATTTTAGCCTGGTTAGGAACCACCGCTGAGGAGCTAGTGCAGTTGTTTGGAGTTAAAAAGACACTGTGGTGGCCAAGTGCAGTGGCTTATGCCTATAATCCCAACACTTTGGGAGGGAGAGGTGGGCAGATCACAAGGTCAGGAGATGGAGACCATCCTGGCTAACACAGTGAAACCCTGTCTCTACTAAAAGTACAAAAAATTAGCTGGCAAGGTGGCAGGTGCCTGTAGTTCCAGCCATAAAGTGCTTTATTTCAGTGAAAACGGGGACATTTTCTACTACAGGAAAAAGCATAGCATAGTGTAAATAGGATTTTGGTTTCAAGTCTGCATTTGGAGTCTTAGAATGTATCTCTGTGGAGAAGGATGAACTACTGTGTGTATGTGTGTGTGTGTATACATGTATACATATGTGTATGTGTATGCATACATATATGTATGCATGGGTGCATATATATACATATATGTGTGTGTGTATGCATATATATGTTGGTATCAGCAATGGTGGCTCATCTCACACAGCTCTGGGGCACTTTTTTTTTCTCCATTCTGTTTTCTCTCTGATCTTCAGAATGCATAATCTCAATTGTCATATCTTCCAGTTCATGGATTCTTTCTTTGATCAGCTCAAATGTGCTATTTAACCCCTCTAGTGATTTTTTTTTCCTCTTCATTGATTATACTTTTCACTCTAGAAATTCTATTTGGCTCTTTTTATTGTTTCTGTCTATTTATGGATATTCTCTAGTTAGAGAAGCAATTCTTACACTTTCCTTAATTCTTTGAACATATTTATAACAGATAATTTAAATTCACTATAGTAAGCAAAACATCTGAATTTCTTCAGGGACAATGTCTAATGTCTGCTTTTTATTTCTGTGTGCATAGGCCACATTTTCCTGCTTCTTCACATATCTATTAAATTTGTTTTTTAAAACTGGATATTTTGAATAATATTTGTGGCAACTCCAGAAAATCAGACCTACTCCCCCAAACCACATATTTTATTATTGCTGATTATTGTTGCTATTGTTGCTGTTGTTATTGATGTTGCTGCTACTACTACTGTTTGTTTAAGGAATTTCTTTATCCAGTTCTGCAAACTCTGTATACTTTGTTATGTTTTACCCCTGACTGGAGTCTCTGCTTGGTTAGCTCAGGGATTAGCTAATGATTGAACAGAGATGTTCTTAAATATCTTGAATCAGTAAGTCTCCCATCATTTGCTACGGGACTGTGTGTGTGGTGGAGCACAAAGTCAACACTGAATGCTTACTTTCTGCTTGCAGAGACCCTCAAGCTCAGCAAGAGGTGAAAGATTAACGTCGTCTCAGGTTTTTGCTGCTATTGTTGTTGCTGATGTTTTAATCCAGAGTCCTCACAGCTACCAGGAGTTATGTATACAGTCCCGTAAATACACATGCCTTCTAAATTCCCAGGAATATGTCAGAGCTTTCCAATACCTCGTAGAAGCATCTCATTTCCCAGATTTTCCTTTAAAGTTTTTGGTCAGTCTCTTATTTGCCTCAACTGGCACCCCCACCTTAGACAGTCGTAATGTTAAACAGTGGACCAATGATCTTCATCAAATGCCCTGGGAAAAGGACTTTTCCCACTGAATGATCTCTGAGTCAGATCAAACAAAGACAAACCTTGTAAAAAGAAGCTTTTCTAGGGAGCTGTCAGGTGGGTCAAAGAGTGACAGTTCCCTGGGGATAGGTCTTTTTGAGAAACATCCAACCTTTTCTGACCGCTGTAGCAACTGTTAGGCATCTGGACTTTTTTGCTGCCATGGTTATAAGCCCGCTAGTTTTTCGCACTGCTGGGGACCTGGGGATTAGGAGATCAGAATAGAATAAGTCAAAACGCCACATCCCCACTGGTCTTACTAATCTCCAGCCATTTTTCTTAAACAGTCTTCAAACTTTTACAGGCTTTTGGCTAATTTCCAGAGTTCTGAAAAAGTTTGACCTCGATAATTCTTGCCACTGTTGCTTTTATAAAGGAGTAGATTTTTGAAGGTCTTTATTTTGCCATTCTGGAATCTTTTTCTCCTAAATATCTTTTAACACACTAGTCTAACCATTCAACTTTAAAAAAATTATGCCAAAACTTCTCTTTAATTTCTAGATAAGGTCCCAAAAATGACTTACAAAGTCCTATGAAATCCATTCTTACCTATCTCTTAGCCTTGATGAGGCTCAGGAAATAATACCCCAAAGTATGGCGCCTTGGTACACTGAGTACTTTGAACTGAAAAACATTAGAAGGCCATCAGAAGCAACGTCTCTTTCTTACCTCCTGCCCTTCTTTCTCCTGCTTTCCTTCCATTTCTAAGGCAAGCCCCAGAAACTAGAATCCTCTTCCCCAAAGTGGGTCTTAGAAACCAGAATCCTTCTCCCCCAAAGCCAGCCACAAAACCTAAAAATATTGTTCTAATCTTCCCCTGCTTTTCTGCATAAGACCTGGTCATGAAGAAATGTTTTGAATTACCTTGCCTGAAAGTAGATTTTAAGACCCTCATTCCAGAAGGGGTCCTACCCCATAACTGGGAGGAAGAAATGTCACAAAAAGGCCAAGAAGAATTCAAACAGATAGGCCTTGCTAGGTTTCCCCACTGGTCTATTATTATTAGATCATTCCCTTTGTGTCCAATCCCATTTCTACGTGGCTGTACAATCTGGATTAATTAAATATGTTCTACTTTTCTCTTGTTAACTTGTCTTTTGTTACAGGAATACCAGCCATGACTCATAGGATGAATAAAACGGGTATTACACCCTTTCCACTCCTACACCCTCAAACTCTATCATTCTTTCCCAGGCCTCCTTCTGATACCTATAAGAAGCCATCTTCCTACCGGCTTTTTGCACAGATTATTCTTTCTCTTACTCCCTCTTTCCACCATTCCTCTCACCAGGCTGATTCCTATCAACTCTCAGGTCTCCTTGTAAATGTCATTTCCTCGGGGAGCCTTTTCTGACTCACAGGCAAGATTCAATCTGCATCAAACGCTCTCATGATACCCTGTGTTTCTCCTTCATAGCCTTTATCGTCACTGTAATGAAATGTAATTTCTGTAAGTATTTGCTGAATATTAACAATTTTGATGGCAGAAATTTAATCTGGCTCAGAGGAAAATGGCAAATAAATGTTTATTGAAATGAATAAATGAGTGAGTGAATGAATGCAAGAAGAGAAGAAATGCACTATGCAAATATCTGGCTACAAAAGTTGTTCTGTCTTGCAGAAAGTCAGTAAAGAGAGAGACGGACATCATTGAAGTATCCCAGAAACTCCATACAGATAAAAGTCCCTCATTTTATACATGAGCATACCTTCTTCAGGTGAGCAAGATTGTTTTGCACCAGCTGCCAATCCAGGTTGCAAAGTGCATGAGAAAACTTTATCCATACCCAGGCAAGAGCCCCAGAAATTCTGTAATCATTTGCATTTAATGCAGTCCAGGAGCATAAGTGTTTCTAAAATGCTCTGTAAATAATTCTAATATGCAATCAGGTTTGAGAATCACTCTAGATTAAAAAGTACCTTGTCTCAAGTCTGTTTCTGTCAATCCTCCGGAGTCCATATGGCAAGGAAGTATAATAAGATTTGGGAAAATCATTAGTGATCATCTTGAAAACTATAGAAGGGTCACTATGACTTGTGTGTGTCTCTCAATCAAAAAACTAAAGCAAAGGTACTTTTCACAGTTGATGTAACACAAAAAGGTGGTTTCTAAGGAAGAGACAATATGTTTTCTGCTAATAAACTCCAGGGTGGCTTTGTGGCTGTCTTGATTAATTGGTGACTATGAAATAACCAGTGCTCGGGGATACATGAGACAGCAAAGGATTGTAAGTGACAATTTGCTGTTAAAATTCATCGGCCCCTGCAAAGCGCCTTGATTAATAAAGTCACTGTGCTTGTCTCCACGCTGAGGAGGGGGCCCCTGTAGAAGGAAGGGAAAACAAATTTGCAAGGATGCTCTCGCTAAAGAGATTCAGCACCCGGTTGCATTTAATCTCTCTGCTTTTGCATCAGGCAAGTACCTTCTCCCTCTCAATTATTCACTAGTGCTGCCATTAATCACAGCCCACTGTAAAGGAAAGTAGGGAGGAGGTAGGGGAGACAGAACTCTCCTTCTCGGCTTGTAGCTGGGGAGAATGATTGGTAAGCAGGGGACCCAGGAGGGGAACTGCTGGGTTATGACCAACCAGAGGAACTTAAAATAGGATTTGCAGAGTTGAGCCTCAGCAGGCCACAGCTGGATGCTCTTCTGCCTGCCACAGCCTCTGTGGAGAAGGTTCTTGGTGCAACATCGCCATCTACAGGTAACTGTGAGAACTGCTTTGAGGGAGTTGCTGAGCTCAGGAAACTGCCCTGAAATGAGATCAAGGTAACCCCAGAGGTTTTGCACTAGCCAGGGAAGTAGGACAACATTGGTTTTCATGGCACAGGGCTACCTTCCTTGGTGTTTGGACCTACAGCTTGTCATCCTGCCTGATGTTAAGCTAGTACCAACGTGAGAATATCACGAACAATGGATTCCCATGAGATTTCATGAATGACCCATTTGTTCCTAGAGAAAACAAAACCAAACAAAAACAACAGCTTACCCAAGCTTAGAAGTCTACCCAGTCAGAGAGGTCTGCTACACTGCATTAGACCTTCCTTTGAAAACAGTCTAAGGGTTTCTAAGAGCCATTTTTTCTAAAATCAGTGTGAAAATATTTCTAAACTCAATATAAGGAAAACTGTTTTAATGTTATATGGTTATATTTTTCAGGCACATTTTCCAAGATGCTTTCTGATACATGATGAATGAGAACCCAGTATTGGTACAGCTCAAAACTCTAATATGTCAGAAATGGAAGGGTCTGTTGGGAGTGTCTATACTTCAATGTTTCTGCAGTACCCTAGGAGTTTACAAATATGATCCCATTTAATACACACAAAAACCTGTGTATGTGCTGGTATCCCCATTGCATAGATGAGACTAATTCAGAGGAGAAGTCTTAAAGAATATGTCATCTCAGCTCTGCTAATGTGAGCTGTGTGACTTTGAACAGGTCACTTGATCTCTCTGAGACTTCTTTCTTTTTTCTTTTTTTTTAAATCTGTACATCGACGAGGTTGGATGAAAGAAAACAATTTGGGATGCTTGAATATAAGTTGAAAACAAAGAAATACATTGAAGCTTGAGGTCTCTTAGGTCACAAATTGTAAGTGGCTCAGTTGCTGAATAAAATTCAAGTCAACTAGACTATTCTACTCTTGATGACAGCACGAGGCTGGTCATTAATGGACTCAGCCCCTCACCTGATTCATTTCTCTGCTTTGCTATGGGCAGGAGTCCAATAATTCACAGATGGAAGTGTTTTCTACACCCTTGCCTTTGACATGCAGTAGAGAAGAGAGCTTGAGTTTTGAATTTAAGATAGTAAAGAGTCTGTCTGCCTTTCTACCTCGCTGGCATTCAAAGAATACTACCCCACATGGGTGCACACTGTCAACACATAGCCCATTTCTAAGGGGGTTATGCATCAGGACCAGGATATGAGGAGCAACTACTCCCTGGAAACGTTTAAGCAAAGAAAAAAGGCATATTCCAGGAATATTAAATATGATTTTTTTACAGTCTTTTAATAAAGCCACCTTGGAATAGGACATGGTTGACAGCATTTCCCCAGACGGGGTGTTAAATATAGCATTCAAACCAGAAAATTACTCATTGATTTGCCCTGTGAAAAGATAAATGTCTATTCAACTGTGTTCTATCCCAGTGCAGACCTTATTGTTTTTTAGCAAAACAGTCTGAGTGAGTCTCCCTAATGAGGCAACACAGCATGAAAACACTGCAAGCACATGGCACAGGACAGGACGAGAGCCCTTGCCAACAAAATGCAGTACCCCAGAAGGCTGCCCACAGCTCCCGGAAGCAGGGTGTGCATGCCAGCTCAACAAGGTGGCCGCACTACTCCAGACAACAAAATAACAACAGCAGATACACCACCCCGGAGCTAATACACATGGTAAATGAAAACTTGGTCTCAGGAGGGAGCAGAGATAAAAGCTTACAATTCACTTCCCCAGGAGCTTCTGAAATCACTACTGTTTTGGCTTTTGCTTAAAGACAGTTTTCATGACGACAGGTGACTGCCATCTGTAAGACCCTGGCAGACCACATATGCCTAATAATGCTCTCTCATTTTATCCAGTGTTTTACAGCTCACATAGGGATACTGTGTGTCCAAACTCATTTGATTCTCTTAATAACCCTATTAAACAGGTGGTACAGGTACCCACTGCACTGGCTGAATTTTTTTTTTCCAGACAGATGCTGTCAAGTATTATTGTATCTTGTATCTATTTGTTCACCTCAACAAGCATATATGGAGGGCCCACTCTGTTCTAGGCACTGGGAGGAGGTGGAGAAGCACAGAGAAGTAAGGGAGAAAGCAGAGGTGGGTCTAATATGGTCTACATGACAATGGTTTCAAGGAACTCCTAAATCTCAGGGGGATGCAGATGGACTAATAGATAACTCCAACTCAATATGGACAGGGCAGAGAAGTAGGGATTCACAGTTCCTAGGGGAAGTGCAGAGGAGTGGTGACTTGACTTATAGGAGTTTTCTGAATTGCAAGAGGACTTATTTAATTTTGCAGTTCATTCTGATTCTTAAAAAAACGTAAGAATGATGCAATGATATGCACTTTGGGATCATAGATCAGCTGACATTATGAGATATTTTACTATTGATTATTGTGCTGCAACTAACAACAAAACCTCTAGGTAAGACAAGCAAGCTCTTTGCCTTCCTTTTACTGAAGCTCACAACAGTTGAATGGCTTGTTCCAGGTAACAGATCAGGAATTCGAATTTACTAGGGAATTACTCCATGCTGAGTTCTAATCTGCATTCTACTCCAGTGCTTCTCAAATTGAATGACTATACAAACCTCTTAGGGATTTTGCTAAATTATAGATTGGGGTTCAGAAAGCCTGAAGTGGGGACTAGAATTCAGCATTTCTAACAAGCAGCCAAGTGATACAAATGCTGTTGATGCACAGACCTCACTTTGACTAGCAAAGATCCAGAGAGCCCTAAAAGTTGCTATTATCAAAAAGGAGGTAAAAATCAGAGTACATGAATTATAGCAATGGTGAATAGGTTTTACAGAAATTAGGAGAGAAAAAGTAGAAAATTAGGGGAAAACAATCTTCAAATTTAAGGACAGGCCAAAGGTTTTGAAGACCTAGTACAGCTAAAGGCCCTTAGACAAGATCCAGCACTGTGGTGCCAAACCTGAAGTTCTCAAATCTCTAAGGATCCAAGAAATCATCAGTGAGGACCCTTGAACAAATTTTATATATTCAAAAAATAACTATTTGAAATTGAATATTTATATAAACAAGGCCTCTTTTGTTAATGAAAACATGGACTCATTAACCAGATGTACTACTGCTTTGTCCTTCTATTGTAGGCCTAATACTTATTGTCTATATTACAGACAATAAGATATATACATCTTTGATTAATTAAAAATAAGAAAACAAATTAGGTATTAATAAATGCAGTTCAAGTAATCAAGGGAGACTAATAGAAGTAATACTTGGTAGGAAAAATGTTGAGAAATAATTCAAACCCCTTATTTTATGAGTTTTTAAACTTTTTATTGTTTTATCTTTGGGTTAGTTTGTTTTTTTTGTTGCACCGATTTTGCATTAGCTTATACCCATAAATATTAAGTAACTAAGCAAAGGTTTAAAGGTAGGATAATAGAAGAACCAGAAACAGATCCCAAATGTTCTAACTTGAAGCGAATAATAGTTGCCATTTACAAATAACCTATTAAGTGCCAAGCACCTGCATTACTTATCACATTAAATCATCCAAAAAAAAGAAAACTAAAAGGAAAGTAATTTTGTATTACTATTTTACAGACCAAGAATCTCAGCCCCAGAAACATGCAGTAACCTGCCCAGAAAAATACTCAGCAAGTAAAATGCTTATTCAGCAATGGATCTTAAGTCTTGGCCCCAAAGCCTATCCTTCGAATCCAAGTTGTAATTCTCTCAAGTTGCTGTGAGATTCCAGGATCCTCATACTGTATATTTGACCACTGAGAAGAAATTACTGGTTTATTTATTTGATCTAGACTTTCCAAAAGTGCCTGTGAAGACTAGAGAAAATATAAATAAACAGCCCCAATATTTCCCTCAGCAGCCTACTAGCCTTTTGCCATTTCTCTTAAAGACTCTGAAACTTGCATTCCGTCAGACACACAGAGGAGAGGCACTAATCTCAGCATGGATGAATGCAAGCCTAATTATCTCTCTTTTGCCCTAAGAGTGCAACAGAACAAACACAATGTTAGGAATCCAATAAACCCAGATTTAAATCCAACTCCCCATGTACTGACTTGTGATCACTGACCATTCACTGACACCTCTGAACCATTTTTATTATCTGATAAAAGAAAGATAATACTGCATTTTTCATTGGATGGTGGTGAGGATTACATAAACTTAAGTAAGTAAGGCCCTTAGCACAGGTCAAGTACCAGATAAATACATGAGTAGCCCTTATCAGATTGGGTGATTATCACCTTGGAAATCACAATTTGCTTTTGGCTTGTGTCAGCCAAATCATGGGCTTCTGACAGAATCCATCCTTTTCTTTCTAAATAATTCAAAATGGTTTCCCTGATCTTATTTCAGGGATATTCTGAAATGTTGAAGCTGGGTGACCATACATAAATGACAGCATTCATTCTGAAAATAAATATGACTTTGCAAAGACCACTAATGTGGTCAGAACAGAACTGGTGTGGCCAACTAAAAGGTGACCTCCATTTCTCAGAGGAAGTATCAGACTGGATGTATCCTAATTTGGACTTCATCTTTCATCACTTTTCAGGAGGGTGAGAAGGAGAGTCTTGTGAAGTCATTCGTTTTTGCCCAATCATGTTTTGCTTACCTCACTCACTCCAGGGAAAACACACAAACAAATAAAAACATCAGTTTTCTTAGCCAGCTCACACTTCAAATAAAGTATGAAGAAGGGAACAGTACTTATAGTGCCAAATTGGTCATACTGTGTCATCGTGGAGGTGTAATGACCTCCATAGATTACATCTATGGGTGTAATCTAATGCAAAAATCAAATGGGTGAAAAACTAATATTTGTAAATGAGTGATAAAGGGTAGACAGTGAAATAAAGGAATGCGACCCTTTCTTTAATAACAGAGAACAATGTTTTTGTTCAAGAAACTAAAAAACAAAAATAAAGAAAAGAAAAGAAGAAGATCTGGGGGAGGGGAGAAACACAACTTTAATTTTTAAAGACTCGGTGCTCAGTGAAACCAATTGATGCTTTTGATTCCTTTACTCTATTTAGATTCTCCTTGCACAGCCATCATCAGACCTCCCATACTCAAACAGACTGACAAATACTGATTTTTAACTCCACCAGTGAGGGGCTTCTTATTCTGCTCCCAGAGAACACATGTGTGAAATGAGTTTTGCAAGTTGACTCAAGTCAGTCCCAGCTGGGTCCGTTCTCCTGCTGAAAAGGCAAGCCCACAGAGGCATCCTGGCTTCCAGCAAAAAGTGATCTGCCATCCAGCGCAGCTATGGCTCTCTGGGAAGCTAACGCATTTTCTAAGACTCAGGTTGCTCTGCAGAGTCAGAAAAAGACCTAAAGAACTAGGTCTGAGTAGAAAGATATTTGAATTTGGAGAGGATGAACTATGAGGAAATTAGAATTTTCTTCTCAATGTGGTGAAGAACTGGCAAGTCCACCATGACTTGACTTGGCTCACTTCTACAGCCTCATGACAGCACTTACACTTGGAGCTCTAGCCAAATCAATTACTCACAGATCTTAAACAAGCCATGATCTCTCTCATCCTCCAGGCTTGCTTAAAGATGGCATCTTCAAAACCCATTTCCTTATAGCAGCACTTGCTTATCCCATTGTATCATAAATACCTGTTAACTTACTAGTATTCTCTATTTGAATGTGATGTACTATAACTTTTCCACTCTTGTGCCTTCAGTATCTAATAATAGGCATACATTAATGTTCTTGATTGATAATAAGTGCATAAATAAATAAAGGAATGGAAAAAAGGCAAGAGACCATTTCCAGCCTTGTCTATCATTAGTAAGCTATTGTAAACATATTAAGCTATACCATTTAATGAGTTTACACTTTGTGCTAGTAACAAGCTAAGTGCTTTATACAATATGTCTTTTCATCTTCACACTACTGTTGTGAGAAAGTAAGAATTATTATCCCCATTTAAGCAGAAAAAATAATAATTAGAGGCTCAGGAAATTGAGAAAATTATAAGTCTACACATTTAGAAAGTAACAGAATTGAGATTTGCAACATGATGTGCTGTCTCCCTGTGATGCTCAAGATTTGAACAAATGTTGGGAATTCTCAGGCGTTGGGTGTTTACATTGCTCTATTGGAACCATTCATTATACCATTCATTATATTAATAGTGAATAGTCACCTATTTTTGCATCCATTCTGTAAGTATTTATTTATAATCTACTTTAAACCAGACTCTGTACTAGGTTTTAGGGGATACAAAAAAATGAATAACACTCCTTGTTTTCAACCTGCTTGCAGTTTAACTGGAAAGATGATAACCCAGAGAGCTGCAATATAACTTAAGCCCCTCAAGAGCTATGTGAGGTAATAGAAATTTTGAAAGAAAATGATCACCAATATAGCCTAAACCAACCATTTAGTCTCTTTTCATCCGTCAAATAGCACTCCACTCCCTCCAGCAGCAGCAAGAAGTACCCTATCTATTTTTATCACTTAAAAATGTATTTTGATCATGGTACTACCTGCTGAAAAACAATCAGTGACCTCATTGTCAAGCAAGAAACTCTAAACTTCTTATTAACATGCTATAACTTGTTCCTACGTACATTTCCACAGTTATCCTCTGTATTGCTTCTTAAAGTCCTCACTGGTTCCACACCATTTTCTAGATATATCCTCTGCATCTTTGTTCTAGCTACTTTCACTGGGGTTAGATTTATTCTATTTAGGCTTTTCTGCTAACTATAGTCTTTCTTTTCCTGGACACTTCTAAAACATTTTGCTTCATGTAGGTATCTCCTTTCTTATACAGCTTTGTCAGAAAATATTGAATTATCCTTGGTTGAAATTAACCAGTTATATGTCAGACTTCTGCTCTAGTCTATGAACATCTTAGTAGTCACAGTTTCTTGTTTATCTGTGTATTCTCCATGTCTAACACAATGACATATGCTGCGTACCCAGTAAATGACTGCTAAAATGAATGGACTGACCAGTCTTGTGTAACATTCACTTGTTCAAACATCCTATCTCCCACTTCATTTGTAAGATTTGTGAGGGCTGAGACTATATATATTTGCATCTTGTATGTTCACCTCACCATAGTTTCCAGAACAGTCCTTGTATATAGAAAGTACCAAGTAAACATTCATTAATGAGTAAAAAAATAATTTTCCTGGTAGGAGTGATTTTGTGGATTGTATTCATTGGGGAAATTCTTGTACCTAGAAACGACAGATGTTCAATAAGTGTCTGTTAATTAAATGGATAGCTATTCCCAAATACTTAGCCAGGAAATATAATGGACATACTGTTTTGCCCCTTCTGCCCTGCTTTTCTGGCAGTTTCTCCACTTCCCATGTGATAACTACAGAAGCAGCTAATTTCTAAAATGTGTGAGTTTTTCCCACATTTTAGAATGTGGAGTTGATGGACCCTTAAACCAGAGGAGACACCATAATCAAACTGCTAATCATAATAGCTCTTCCTTAAAATTTTTGGACTTGGGACACTAGAATAAATTGAACCAGAACTGTTAGATAAAGAAATTAAATATAGAAGGAGTCATGATGATCCCGAAGTCTTTGAATACAATTTTTCCTTAGGTTCAGTTCTTTCCTCAGAGCCCGTTCTTTCTATGATGTAGTTGTGCTATATGACATTTGGGCAAGCATCCAGTGCATCTCTTTTGTTTAAACTTATTCAAGATAGATTTTTGTCACTTGCTTCGGAAGCAACCTTAATGATTGCAGAGACCATTCTGATAAAAGACTCAGGTGATGATAGAGCCTGGAAAAAACAAGAATAAGTAGCACTAAATTCCACAAGAGCGCTATAGACATTTATTTATGAATTTTCCTTTTTTTTCTTTTCTTTTTTTTTTTTTTTGAAACGGAGTCTCACTCTGTCGCCCAGGCTGGAGTGCAGTGGTGCAATCTCGGCTCACTGCAAGCTCCGCCTCCCAGGTTCACACAAAAGGCAAGCTTTAAAGACTCAAACAATAACGAAATCTATTGACAGGCTGTCTGACCAAATAAGAAACTACATGCCAGTTTCATAAGAAATCGCTAGAAAATAAGGAAAGGAAAGCAGGCCAGTCATACCAGTGGTATTCAAATGAGCAATAAGAAGTAGGCCAACTGGATTTAAAGTTGAACAGAATAGGGTAGAGATCAACACTAGGAACTTATGTAACAGCACAAATAAATAATTTCCTTCAATTGTTCCTTCCATTGTCCTTCCTTCCATCCTTTCTTCCTTCCTTCCCTCCCTCCCTTCCTCCTTCCCTCTCTCCCTCTTCTTCTTTTCTCCTATCCTTCAGTGTGTGTATACATATGCATATATATTTGTGTGTATGTGTATAATCTATCATGATAAATATATATAAAATCTATCATATCCCAGGCACACTAACGCTAAAGTTATGGAGAATAAAGACTCTCTCCTTTGCACAGGAATCTTCCTAATGTTAGAGAGATGACAGTCTGTTGTGAGAGGTAGAATACATTATGATAGGTACTAGGTACTATGGCTCAAAATTGCATTATGAGAATTTAGGTTAGTGGAACCAAGCCAGTGAGAAGGTTCTGTAGACTGTTTCACTGACAATGTAATGCTTGAGAAGTCCTCAAAGATGAGTAGCATTGTTATAGGATTTATGCAATAAATTAAAGGATGATTTAATATCAGAAAATTTATCAGTGAAATCCACCAATTAATAACCTCATGGAAAAGTCACAGTTTTGCATCAATAGACACAGAAATGGCATTATTAATGTCCAATACCTATCTATGCATAGTAAGAATTTCAAGAAAAGTAGTAACAGAAGGGAACTTCCTCAACCTGATAAAGGGTGTATACCCAAACCCACAAGCCACTAATCTTTATATAGAGATATATTACATACATTCTCTTCAAGATCAGAAATCAATTAGGGATGCCTGACCAGGCACTTCTGTTCATCACAGTGTGTCCTGGAAACAGTAGCAGGGAAATGGGCTCATTAAATGTAGCAGAATAAAGTTAAAAAAAAAAAATAAAAGATGAGTAGTATTTACTTGTGCAGAGGAGAGTGCTGCAGGTAGGCGAGGGCATTCCAAGAAGGGTAACAGTGTCTACAAAGTCATGGCAACTGGATAGAGTGTGACATATGCAGAAGAGGTGAAAATTCTCTCAAGCTTATGTTTTAGTAGGATAGATAGACAAGTAAATCAATTATTGCAATGTTAAGTCCTTTGACAGAAACAAGTATAGGTTGCTGTTGAAGACGGAGAAAGGAAAACCTCCTTAGCCTGCTGAGGTGGTTGAGGTTATGGAGGATTCCTGGGGGTGGGGGGAGGTGACATACAAATGAGTCTTCAATGATAAATAGGAGATATTAAAGATAGTAAGGAAAGATTTTTCTGTAGAACCAACAGTATCCGAACAGATATTAGCAAGCCTGATTCATTTACTAACCAGAGTGAACAGTACTTTCTCTCTGTCCCAAAAGCAACAAGGAGGAGAAGAGTCTAATTTTATTCGTGGCAGTAATATTGTCTTCCTAGGGAAGTTATAGTCTAAAAACAAGACAGCTGATTAATTACAGAAGCCAGGATACGAGAGCAAATAAGGTAAACAGGCAACATGAAAGGGAGCAAATAGGAAATGACACTTGCCCACCATGCTAAGAAGCAATAGTGAGAACAGGGAGTGGTGAAGACTATGATAATGTGGAGAGTGCAGGCCTGTCCTGATATAAAGTATTCTTCAGTTCCAACAATTGTCATGTACAGACATGACCGCGAAGTTTCTAGACCTTTATTATAGCCTAGCAGATTCAGATTATGGTGTGTATGTGCACACGTACATGAGTGTATCTGGGTGTGTAAAAAATTTCCTAATATCAATTTACCAACTTAACAGTCTATGGGATGATACTGTGAATTAAACCAAACATTTCTGCAAGTCCAAGATATGCCAGAATCCTGTAGCTTGTGATTTTTGAATTAGAACTTGGATGGCAGACATGTTAAACATGTACTTCACTAATCTGCCATGTATTTTGATTTAAACTTCATAATCAATTAGTATATGGTATAATAATTTTTAATCTTTTTTTTTCTAAAGGAAAAGCCATAAAATGTATCTTTTCCCATTTATTTATGTCCTTAGATCTGGCCTGGACTGAGAATTACATCAGAATTTAACGTTAGTATCAAGTAGCATGTAGTATAACAATTTTCTATCTTTTCTTAAAAAGAAAAGCCATAAAAGTTGATTTTTCCCATTCCCGTAGGTCCTGAGACCTGAGCTGAGTATTACATCATCTACTAGAGAAATGAAGGAGTCATTTAGTGTCATCACCCGGCAGTTAGTGCCATTATGTCTAATTACAGATCAGAGGAAATATGTAGCTGAAGAAAGTAGAGAAGAGAATGAGACAAGAGAAGAATCCTTGTAAGTGCCTTCTTCCTTCTTAATCTTTCTACTTATGCTCACCTCTCATGCTTCTTGCTCTATCATGTACTTATTACCCACTAAATACTATTTACATAGCAAGGAGTCTTTGTCACCACCATCGGCCTCCATGGAATACATAAATATTTCTTGTTACTGTGTTAAAAAGAGATTAAGTAGAACAAATGTTATAGCTATAAACACTAAGGCTCAGAGAAATTAATGATACCTAGCACTTATACAATGCTTTTAGTCCTCCAAGTGTCTTTATATATCTTAACTTATGTGACGCATACGATAACATTTTGCATAGATGAGGCAGGATACCATCATCCTCATTATGGAGAAGAGAAAACTGGTGTTTTAAGCAAGTCACAGCTCCATTACAAGCTACCTTACCTCTGTAGGCCTCAGCTTCAATCTTGAATTAGGAAAAATAATATAACTTATTTAACAAAGTTAGTATTTTGAAATTCATAAGAGATAATTCATGATGGTCTAATTCCTATTTTAATTAATATAAGACCTCAGAAAAATGAGCTGTTTTTGCCTGATTGTTGTTATTGTGATGCTAAGTTAACACTAATTACTCCCATAGATCAATCTAGGAATCTCAGCCGCTTAACCCATTTATATAAAGTTCAGTTGGCAAGCTGAAGATGGCGAGAGGCATAGGGAGAGAAAAATGTACCATGTTCTACTGAGGGATCAAGGTTCCTCTGTCAATCTCTAGGCTTTTGGGGTTCCTGGAAGGATTACTTGACTTACAGCTGAGGAAAGTGGGAGAGAGAATGAAGAAAAATTTTTATAGTCCAAGCCTCAGAATGGCTTCATTTCTTCCACCTACATTCCATTAATCAACACTGAATCAGACGGTCAAACTAACTGCAAAGGAGATTGGAGAATGCAGTCTATTTCCTTAGGAAGAGTAGAGGATGGATTTACATGAACATAGAGCAATCTATGTCACATTAAGTAACTTTCCCCATGCCACCCAGCTGATAACTTTGAGAGCTAGAGCTTAAAAGCAAATAATCTGACACTGGGTCCCCAGTTCTCCCCTCTACAATTGCCCAAGGTCATACTGTAAAATAGAAGCCAGTGGTCCTGATTTTGAATTTCAGGATCTTTTCTCCCACCCTTTGTGGCTGGCAAGATCATGTTGACGAACTATGAATGGTTGGGTACTTTCCATCAATTTGCTGTGCTATATTACAAGTGCTCTGATAGCTAGTACATCCACTAAACTAGAACCCAACCTTTCTCTTTTCTGATGGCTGAGACAGCTGAATGGCCTTATTCTGTACCTGCTTTATGCTTCCCCTGGGTGACAGATAGAACTGGCTATTCGTTTCTTTTAGATGAGAGCAATTTAGAGCAACAACTAATTGAATAGGGAGTATTTATGTGTGTGGGATTTATGGTATGAGGTCACAGTGCTGCATCATTTTTCTGCATGCTGAATTTGAAGATAATTGAGCTATTTTTCAAAGCCAATGGAGTGTGGTTTTACCAAGAGGCATTGGTCACATCCAGATTCTTCTTTACCTGATCTGAATCCTGGCTTAGGTGCCTCCTTCACTCTTGAATAATGTCAGGTTCCTTGCCTCCTGGGAGATGGATTTACAGTAATTCTGAGAGAAGTCCTTCTAGGATCCTCAGCATAAACTCAAAGCGTTGGCATGTCTATGGTCCAGGCCAGAACATGTCAAGGCACAATCAAAGTGCATCTGTCCTATTGGTATTGTGCTTGCTGTCACTTAGTGGAGCCAAACCTGCAAAGCCTGCCTGAGACACACAGCCACTTCTTCCCAGACACAAAGCCTCTGATTCCAGGAATTGCCTCTGAGGAATCTGTCATGCCAGTCCATAAGCCACTTTCTCTTTAAATCTTGGAAACTGAGAAACCACCATCTTGCACGATATATTTGGGTTTCTTTCTAATCTTGAAACTTGTTAAGGAGACAATAGAGATTAAGCTCTAAAGGCAGACAAAACTGGTTTCATATACTAGTTTTACCTCGTAGTCACTATTTAAACAGGGGTTGGCTTAAGCCTATGAAATTCTATTCCAGCCCACCACGTATTTTTTAAAATAAGTTTATTGGAACCCAGACACACTCGCTTGTCTCCGTATTGTCTACAGCTGCTTGTGCACTACAACCACAGTGCAGAGAAGTTGAGACAGAGGACTCATGTGGTCTGCAAAGCCATCAATATTTATTGTCCAGCATTTTACAGAAAATATTGTGAGTCTTTCATTTTCTCAGCTGCTAAATGCAGATAATTATGTCTAACTCAAAACTGTGGTAATAATTAAATAAAATAATGTATGTAAAACATATAGGGCAATGCCCAACACAGTACAGATTCTCAATAATTAGTGGGTTCCTCCAGTTATTTTGTATTGGGGTACATTTGTGTGGCTGGAGTGCAGAGGCTCAGTGACAAAGCCAAGAAAACATATACAGGAGCAACACTCTTCAAGGGACAGCCTTCCCCATGGACATTTAAAATACAGGATAGTCACTCAGCTCCCAAACTAAAAGAACAAAGGAAACCACATCCCTACTATCAGATGTACTCCTGCAGAAAGTGGGGAGATCAGAAAGGGGGACCTCCATCATTCTGACATCACCATTACAAGGTAAATCAGCCCATTCTACTTTTTTTTATTTACCTAAGAAAGAAGTAAATAGCAATCTTACACTTGTCTAGGGTGCTGTTTAAAACTTCCCCCAAACAACTCATCTTACTCTGGAATGCATTAAAGGCATCCTTACTTCCACAGAGAACCAAATCTCTTCTGCAATTTGGAGGAAAAGTTAGTATTCTCAGTGTTCTAAGACTGACATATCAGTTAAAAAAAATATGTGTGCCTCTAGATTAAGTAGTTTGTTGATATTATAAAATCTCATTCTCTCAACAACTCTTCAAGATGAATGTTATCATTCTGAATTTACTGATTAAGAGACTGAGAGACAAAACAACCATTCCAGTTTATGCGACCAGTTATAGATACAGTTAAAATCTTAGGACCATTTGACTTTCTTCTCTCAGTTTGTCTAATCTTTGCAAAGGTGGTGATGTCGGGAGCTATGAAAGGACTGAATTTTAACTGAATCAAAGGAGTCTTACCACTGAACAGTTACCAAGAGGAGAGAAGGCACAAACTATACAAATACACTCTGAATAGCAACTAAAAATATTTTAAAATATTTTCTATAGGATTTCTATATCTCTCCTATGTCTCAGTGAAAGCCTGGTGGAAAAGCATTGGATCTGAAGTGAAAGGTCCTGGACTCTAGTCTTGAAAAAGCCATTTGCCTTCTCTCAACTTGTCTACTTGTAAATGAGAAAGTTGAATGGTCTTTCCAGTCACTTGATCTGAATGTTTATGATGCTTCCCAGAGAGCAAGTTTTAGTCACTGGGGACCAATGTCCAAATGTTCAGTACCTAACTGTGAGCATGACCCAGAGTACCTGCCACTGGGAAGGAAACACACACACACACACACACACACCTTTTCTGTTTGATTAAAAAAATTAAAATTAAAAGAACATAGTAGGAGAAAACTAAGCTTCATTAAAGTGCAGAGCTGGGTAGAGATCAAGGGAGAAAACAGAAACAAACAAGATATTTGCATAAGGTTTCTGACATTGATTGGACATAAAATATACATAAAAAGATAGTAAAAAAATTGAAAGAATAGCAACTGATAAAAGCAAAGAAAAGCTTAATCAAAATACGTGTTTTTGAGTGTATACACACACACACACACACACACACACACACACACACATACACATCCTCTATGAGCAAGTGGCTGAAGACGAAAATAACAATTCCAGGTTATTTCTGAATCCAAGCATCTACTTGAAGAAGGGAAGTAAAGAAGATGGGCATATCTAACATTTACCAAGCAACTATCCTGTGCCAGACAGGGGATATAGCCTACTTCCATGACAGAATTTGCTATAGCAGCCTACTCCATCTCATCTTGGCACCTACATGTAAACAGCATGATTATTTCTGTTTTATAGAAGCAGACACTGCACACAGAGGTGAACTAGTTTGCCCAAGACCACACTATGAGTTAGTTGTTAAACCCAGCATTAAATCCACATCCAGTTTTAGTTCTTTCCTCTTATACTTTTCAATTGCAAAGCAATCCCAGCCTTCATCATATTATTCTATCATAATTTATAAATAGGAGAATAAGGAGGGCAGATATTAGTTTCTCATTTTTTATAAAGGAAGAAGCTCATGCTTAGAAAAATTAAGCAACCTGTCTAAATGCCACATGCCAAGTAAAAGGGTGGTGTGAATTCCAAAATTCTGACTCATAAATCAGTGCCTTTGTTACCATTTTAAGATGAAACTCTTGACTCTTAATGTCAGCCTTTTACTGTTGAGAGGCATATGTCACATGGTTCAGAGAACGAGTTCTAGGGTTACATGAATCGGTGTTCAAATCTGGGTTGCAACATTTACCAGCTATTTGGGAAAATTGATTAATTATTTCTTCCGTACATTCATTTGTCACATTTACTACAAAGAATTTTCATGAGAATTAAGCAATTTAATGTGACTGACCAGCAGTGTAGGCTCAGTAAAAGGTTGGCGGCTATCTTAGGCGGAGGTCTTCAGAAGCAAATCATGAAAACAAAGGTGTGTGCTCCCAGGAGAGAACCAGAAGGGAGTGGGAAAGTGGGACAGGGAAGAAGAAGGAGCCAAGCAAAGATGCACTTACAGGAAAATTTCCAGGTTCAGCCTGATCCTTCAGGCGAAGACTAAAGTATAAATTGCACCTCAGTTTGCCATCCCTCCCAACCTCCCAATACCCTCTTAAGTCGAGGAAGGGAAATGAGCTTTCATACTTATGCATTATTCAGTCATTCAATAAAAAACATAGCAGATGTGGTAGGAAAAAAGGAGCTGCAAAAAATCATAGGACTTTCTATTCTAGTGTATACACCCACAGGCAAAGCAGCAGGAGTAACCTAAGGGCAGAGTAACAGGAACCAGGTGGGAAGTAGGAGGAGAGTGGGAAGGGGACGTATATGAACAAATAGAAGAAGATTCTAGGGGATTTGGGTGGGACAGGCAGTGTCTGTTGCAGTGGAATTATTTTCTTATTATTACCTTTTATTAGAATGGGAGTGGCATCTTTCTTTCATGGGTCTCATTTCCAGGAATATTGGGGAAAACCCATATATTCTCCTTGAGTCCAAGGCAAACTTCAGGCCAAGGCCAGAAAAAGACAGCAATTCAGAAGAAGATATACAACCCAGATCAATGGTCAAAAATGGAACTCCTAAGCTGAAAGCTTTATTAGGCCACCTCCAACATCCATTTCAGACACAGTTCTCAGCCAAGGGACCAGATCCCAGCCTCTGTGATTTATTAGAGACGAAAAGAACTGAAACAGTGCAGCAAATGGCAACTGGAAAAGACAGTTCTTTTATCACAAGAATAAATTCATGTTCCCCAAATCATTTAAACCTATTTTTAAAAATTATCCACCCCTTACGTAATACAATTAAAGCCTTACTTAATTACCTACGAGGTAAACAAAGAGATGTACTGCTCCACTGAGACTCAAAAGGAGATCTAGATTCCCTTCCTGCATTAATACTGCTTAAAAAATATCCATGAGTTCAATTGTTTTGATGTTTAGGTCCCACAAATAATTGAGAACATGCAAGGTTTGTCTTTTGGTGCCTGGCTTATAGACCTCCAGGCCAGGCATAAATTAACATTAGGTATCATCTGGAAAAAATCAATCTACTCTCAAATTTTCTGGTTTTAGATGTTTTGTTTTTTGTTTTGTTTTGTTTTTGTTTTTTGAGATGGAGTCTCACTCAGTCACCCAGGCTGGAGTATAATGGCCTGATCTCAGCTCACTGCAATCTCTGCCTCCCAGGTTCAAGCGATTCTCCCACCTCAGCCTCCCAAGTAGCTGTGACTACAGGCACGTGCCACCACACTCAGCCAACTATTGTATTTTTAGTAGAGATGGGGTTTCACTATGTTGGCAAGGCTGGTGTCGAACTCCTGACCTCATGATCCACCCACATCAGCCTCCCAAAGTGCTGGGATTACAGGCATGAGCCACTGCACCCAGTCGGCTGATTTCTTTAAATAATTCTTATAAAAATTATGTTTGCTTCTGCTTTACATTTTTCTTTGAGCAGGACATACTATAACCTAAAGCCATGAGAATAGGATCTATTCTCAAAGAAAACTGTAAAGCAGAAACAAAGCACCTTTTTTTTTTCCAAGTTGATAATTCAGAAGTCCCAGTGTATCATGATGAAAACAAATTTGACCCTGGTTTAAGGAAACCAAAGTCCAAGCCCTTGAATTTTGGTGCTTTATTCATGGCATTAAACTTCTTGAATATGAAAAGCCTAGAGTTATTATAGAATAACTGGTCCTAGAGAAAAAAAGGTAAAAATAAAAGCTATATTGCAAAAGTGTTGTAAAGTTGCACTGCCATCAGCAGGAGATATAAATTGCCAAAACCCTCCCACAGGAGAGAAGTAATCTTTGTAGTAAGCATAGATCTAGTCATGAACTCCAGATCTGAATAGCTGGGTTATTTCTCACAAGCTCCTCAAAGTCTCTGAGTCCCCATTTCCTTATTTGTGCAATGGGGATAATGATGTTACTCATTTTATAGTTTAATGTGAGGATTGAATGGTATAATTTATGAAAGTTATTCTGGGAATACTGGGTAATAAAATTTCTCAAAAATTAGAAGCCATTGTTAAGGCGCCATTTTCCTTGTTGGATGATTCAGGGTTATCCAAGATTTGGAAAAGTCTGAAAATTCACCACACATCAGACTGGCATAATAGTGAAGACACTGAGTGATTCTGAAAAGTAACCATCTAGAAAGGACTTATAGTGACAGTTTGACATCAGTTGTAAAGGCAATTATGGAGGAACTGTGTGGCAGACAGATTATCCAGTCAGAATGTGTATTAGTTTTCTATTGCTGCCTAACAAGTTGCCACAAATGTAGAAGCTTACAAAACACACATGTTTATTATCTCACCTTTTTGGTGATTCATAAATCTGGGCATGTCTTCACTGAGTCTCAGTGCTCAGCATCCCAAGGCCAGTCAAGACCTGGTTGGGCTGTGTTCTCATCTGCAGACTTGACTGGGGAAGAATCCACATTTAAGATCATTCAGGTTGTTGGAAAAATTAATCTCCTTGTAGCCGAGGGATTCAAGGACATGGATTCTTCTTGTCTATTGGCTGGAGATAGCCATCAGGTTTTGGAGACCACTTGAAGTTCCTAGAGGCCAAAAACAGTTCTTTGCCATGTGGGCTTCTCCAATCTGGCCACTTAACTTCTAGCTGCAATGTGCAAAGACTGAGTCTTATTAAATGTAACATAATCACAGGAGTAGTTTTAATGGAGACCATCCATTATCCTGGTTTTTATATTAGTTAGAATTAATTCACAAATCCTACTTGTACTCAAGAAGGTGGAATTATACAAGGATATGTGTATTAAAATGTCTGACTTGTGGCAGTTTTTAAGCAACCTCTCCCCCTTCCCTTTGTGCCCCACGTAGGGTCAAGATGATAAGAAAGCCTGGGAGCCCACCCATTTGACACGAGCAGGGGGTTCAAACCATACATGCTCCTGGTCATGCACAGGAATCCTCACCCCAGATGCACTCCCTAAACAGCACAAAAACTTCAAGATAATCTCTTTTTCCTATTTTCAAGCCACTTTAGACCTTCTTGGGGAGCCACTCCACTTTTCTCAGAGAGCCTCATTATGTGAGTCATAAAGCTTTGCATACTTTCTTGGTGTGTGTGTTGTCATCAGTCTCAACATCTGAACCCAATTTTTATGTTGGGCCATTCCATTCTGCGTGGTGACAGTACTGTGGATATCATGAGGAGAGCCCATAAGGGACACCCTAAAATCAGTTTACTAAAGCATGGATATTGGTAGTATGAGCAGGGATATGAAGCTTTTTAAATGATCACTCTTCAAATGTATCAAATATCTCAAGCAGTTAGTGATGTGAGCTGAGTGGTAGATCTGAGTGCAAAGGGTTTAACAAGAACTCTTTAATTGCTAGAGGAATTTATTCATTTATTCTCTTCATTCACTCATGCTTTCTTTCTTTTTCATTTTTTATTTTTTGAGACAGAGCTTCACTCTTGTTGCCCAGGCTGGAGTGCAAGGGTGCGATCTTGGCTCACTGCAACCTCTGCATCCCAGGTTCAAGCGATTCTCCTACCTCAGCCTCCCGAATAGCTGGAATTACAGGCATACGCCACCATGCCCGGCTAATTTTTTTGTATTTTTAGTAGAGACGGGGTTTCTCCATGTTGGTCAGGCTGGTCTCGAACTCCCAACCACAGGTCATCCACCTGCCTCAGTCGCCTAAAGTGATGGAATTACAGGCGTGAGCTACTGCACCCAGCCTCATTCATTCTTCCATCCATCCATTCATTTTGGAAGGATTTATGAAGCACCTGTCATGTACCAGTCCTGTGTTAGATGCTACGGATACAGTAGTCCATGGGACAGACAATATCCCTAACTTTATATAATTTCCAATTTAGTGGGAAACGTAGACAAGTAAACAGACAATTACAGCACTAAGGGTTAAGAGTTACAATGGGTAAAACTTGCAAAGTGATGGGAATACTGAGTAGAAATATCCATTCCACTCAAGTGTGGTGACCTGAACTGAGGACAGAAGGATAACCAGGAATGAAACCAACAAAATGTGTGAGCATAAATATGGAAGGGGTTCCATGGAAGGGCAGTAGGACAGGGAGAATGGCCCAGAATGATAGAAATCATGTGGAGACATACTTGGAATATTCAAGAAACCAAATATTTCATTAATTTAGTGTCACAACAGAGTGTGTCCATTATTTTAGTCTCTGAAGAACCACTCTAAATTAACACGAGAAGAATAGAAATCCAATGTTACAACTAGAGTCACTAAACTTTATGTTCCGATAGGTCCTCTTCTATTTTTTCAGTTTTCTAGTGTATAGAAAGCAGACCTAGAAATCCTGCATTGGAAACTTTCTGAAATCATTCTACTAGGGCATCCTAGCACACACCTTATTGGATTTACTGTGCAACTTTTAAGATGGGGTTAGCCCTGCAATTCTCTTAGAGTTATCCCAAGGCAACACGGGCCATGCACATACATGGCAGTCATGGCTAATGCTCTGTATGTTCAGATTTACTGTTTAGTTCTGACACAAGAGCTGCATAGTTTTGCATTTCTGTAAGCCCCCGTTTCTTCACGTGTGAATAGGCAATAATATTTGCAAAGACATCACTCATGAGAATAGGGGATTTCTTTGATTACATGAACTCTTCGTGTGTTTCATACCCCTGAGCTGTTATTATAACTCACTCCACAGTTGGAAAAAGATAGCAAATATCCTCAGAGATAAAAACCTCTGAGCCAAACTTGCTTAACAATGAAGGCCCCTTCAAGTCTGAGCAGTGCAGTTGCCATTGTTGATTCATTTTGTGTCAGTGCCTGAGAAACTTAGTGACTTCTGTTTATATTTATGCTGGCATTTGGAGTCTCAGGAGGTGTGATTGAGATATAAAAAAAGACAAGAGGAAACAGAACTTTTTAAAAGAGAAGAGTTTCTCTCTTCACTTTGAGTTGACTTTTAAATAACTTTTTGAGGCCTCTTTCTGCATAATATCACTAAGGAGAGGGATCTTGACTAAAATAGAGAAAGAGCAAGAAAGAGAAAGGAAGAAGAATGATGTCAATAATAGCTATAAATGATATAAAGTATCTTCAGATGTAATTATAATAAATATTTATTAAATATGTACAAAGCATTACTTTTTATAAATATCATTTAGTTTCTTATTGGACAGAAATAAATCAGTGCAGAATAAAATCTGTCTCAGGAAAAAATTAGAGGCAGGAGATTCAGGGTCCTGACAAAAGTATGTTTCTATGAGAATCTGATTCTGTGGGTGACATATGTCATCTGAGATCGGCTGAGAACAGGATAACCCATGGAGGGCTAACAAGGTAAAGCAAATTGATACGCCACTCTCATCTTTCACTCAGACTCCAAACACAGCCAGCAGGAAGACCTTTCTGTCCTCAAACTCAATCACATGAGTCTGCCTGCATGCCAACACAAGCTTCATGGACCTTCCTCCAAAGGGAGGAGCTTAGGCAGAAAAACAGCATAGTTAGCACTTCCAGGGACTCTTCATTTCCTGATCAGCTTGAGGAACAGGAACCTTGCGGGTGAGGCAAAGACCCATCAGGTGAAAGGAGGCTGCAGCAATGAATACTGTACTTCCATTTCACTGCACAAGCATATAGCTTATGGAAAAAAAAAAGGTATTACTCCCTTTATTACATTTTCCCTTATTCCAGATGTTGCTGCTTGTTATTCAATATGGTAATTATATAGCCCACTTTCATTTCTGAAATTACCCTTTTACACGCCAGTGATGAATCTATCCCAAAGACTGACACTAACAGTCCCCAGAACCAAGCCCATTCTGCCATTTTCTGTAAGAGCAAAACAGTGATTCCTGAAAGATGACCCAGTAGGCCCCTGAAACTTGGTAAAATGCTTTCAGAAAGTAAGAACTGTCAACAGGGTTCATTTATAATAATGGAGTTGTAAAGTCAATGTAATTGTCTAAAAGCAGGGGATCAATTAAATAAAGTATGTTATCATCTTAAAACGAAGCTCCCTACAGCCATTACAATTGAAAAATAAAAGCATATTTGATGGCTTGGGGAAATGCTCCCGCACTGTTAAGTTATAGAACATGGTGTGCCAAAATCAGATTCTATTCTTGTAATATATTAATGTGTCATGCCTAAAATGAACGATCTCTCTCTCTCTCTCCCTTCCTTTCTTTCTCTCTCCCTTCCTTTCTCTCTCTCTCTCTCTCTCTGTCAGTTTCTGTGTCAGCCTGTGTGAGTGTGTGTAGAGTGTACTCTCTTGCTTTCTTCAGATCCCACTCAAAATTCACTTTTTCTATGAAGCCTTCTCTGAGCACTCCACCTAAAATCCCAAGGCCTTCAAAACCTTCCATCTCCTTTCCCTTGTTTATTTTTCTCCTTAGCTGTATTAGTCCGTTCTCACACTGCTAATAAAGACATACCTGAGACTGGGCAATATATAAAGGAAAAAGGTTTAATGGACACACAGTTCCACAATGCTGGGGAGGCCTCACAATCATGGCAGAAGGTGAAGGAGGAGCAAAGACACATCTTACATGGTGACAGGCAAGAGAGCTTGTGTAGGGGAACTCCTCCTTATAAAACCATCTGATCTCATGAGACTTACTATCACGAGAACAGCACAGGAAAGACCCACCCCCATGATTCAATTACTTCTCACTGGGTCCCTCCCTTGACACATGGGAAATATGGGAGCTACGATTCACGATGTTAAGTTAGCATTTGCAGCTTTGTACCTTACTAAATGCATCCGGTAAGGTCCTAGACAGAAACGGATGGCACACAGAGCCATAGTAATTGAGACGTATTTAATGGAGGGACCCTGTACAAGGGTGTGAACAGAGGGAAGGGAAGCCAGCAAGAAACTGTAAAGCATTCCAGGATGAGCAATGATGGGAGAGCCAATGTTTTCTGGGAATGAAGGGGCAAGAGAAAAGAGCAGTTGTTAGAACAAGAAAGTTGTAACTGTAGAGATAGGAGCTATGGCCTGTACAAAGAAACAAAGCCATGTGAGTCCACAGCCCAACAGGAATAAATACCCTGGCCTCTCTCCTTCCACCTTCTCATCTCCTGCCAGTACCTGCCACTTTCTGAACCCAATCAGAAGTCAGAGGACAAAGGAGCTCGTCCTTAGAATTTCTATTGCTAGGACGCAGAGCAGTGTCTGTAATATCCAAGTGGATAGTATCCAACAACTGCAACGTTTACTTAGTTATTTGTTTATTGACTCACTCCCACTGAATAGACATTTTTGCCTATTTGGGCTACTAATATATTTCCAGCATATGGAAAACTGCCTGTGTACAGTAGATGCTCAGTAAATACTTGATAAATGAATAAATGTTGAATGATAGTTACAAAATGTTTATATTTGGGTAATGAGAATATGAGTAATTTAAATTTTTTATATGACTTCCTATATTTTCCAAGTTTCCTCAATAAACATATACTTTGTTTACAATCAAGAAATATATGTGTGTGTGTGCATGTTTGTGTGCTGTGCATGTGTGTGTGTCTGTGCATGTGTGTGTGTATATATATAGACGTACATTTAGTCTGGAGTATGGCAAGCAAGCAGGAGAAAGAAGTCAATCCTTTCCTTGGAATTCATCAAGTAATAAAACTTGTGCTGTGTTCCCCAGCTCTGGGTGATGCAGAAGCAGTTATGTCTAGGAAGCTCTGATCAATATTACCTTTCCAGACTGTACAGATATCCCAGACCAATTGCCTATATATTATTTATGCTGTCAAGATAATATTTAGGCAATACATAATTAAACAACGGCTATCTCTGGAGACACAAGTAGAACACTGATTATGAAAGAATCCAGCCTTGACAAAAGGAAGGAAAGATGTCCTTCAGGGTTTGACAACTATTTTTTAATAAAACCAGACAAGCAACTTGGCAGTTGCTTTTCCTGGTAGAGGTCCCCAACCTTTAGCAATGTATACCTCAAATGAATATCATTACTTATACTCTTATCTGGTTACCTCTAAGTTATAGTTACCTGTATTACAAGCCTAATTCAATCATCAGTCCCTAAACACAAGGAGTGCAGTGGTTTCTTGCAACGTATTTCCCAAGGCAGAAGTTATTGTCAGCAGCAGAAATGGTGATTGGATGATATGAAATTGTATTTCATTACTTGGCTCGAAACATATATAGTAAAATCCTGTTAAACGTGCCTTATTGCACCCAAGTTTTCCTTGCTCTAGATGCAAGGTGCTCCATCATACAGCTGTCACGATAACACCGAAAGGCTGTGGCAGAGTTATCTTATACATTCATACAATTCTTATAATAGGGGCTGCCAGCATTCTGAATGGAATGTAATAGATATTGATTTGCACACCCAGGTGTGAATATTGTATTTTCCTTTTACCACCTTCCAGCTTGGAAATAAATGAGCTTCTACTTCTGTTCGTTGTTGCTCCTTTCCTCTTTCCAGATGTTGTACCTTGCTTTTAGGTATGATAATTACACATCTAAAAGCTGAACACTCCTTGAATGCTGTAAAAAAACCCACCAGATTGCATGAAAGTGTTTTTGTCAATAGGGGAAAAAATATTATGCAGTTCATAAATATCATTAAATCAATGCAAGTTTTAAGTTAGCTTTTTTCACCTATTTTATATATTTGTTTAATCACACATATGTGTATTTATAAACTATATATATAATATTTTTCTCACATTGATCATGAAATTTCATAAAGATCAACTTCTACTCCAAGAAAAGTTCCCAATGAGTTTAATGTCAATAAAAATATAATCAAAGTAATATATTAAGGGGTAACAAGATATAATAGCTATTTCCAACTGATGTTTCCCAGCACACCATCAATCCACTCAGGGTTTCTAGCTAATGATCTTAGCAAATGTCTCAAGATTTCATGGAGCCCTGGCTCACCAGACATAGTAGCAAGGGTGCCAATATCGGCATCTTTGATTGAAGTAATTAATTGATTAATAAATGGTAACCAAGATTCTACAGTCTGATGATGACTGATTTGACGCATCTATTAATCAGGGATGTGTCTTCATACTGAACTAGCAATGGCAGCCACAAGAAAGGAGAAAAATAAGGGGTAAGAAGAAAGTATAGCAGCCAAGATGATAGCATCAAGGCCTTTGCTAAGAGTTAAAATGGAAAGAAAAGGAGGTTTCTTTGGGTTTTTGTGTGTGTGTGTGTGTGCGTGTGTGTGTGTGTGTGGTCTAGTATCATTAAACAACTAACTTTGTCCAGATTTCATTTCTATGTTAATCTGACTCCCTTTTATGAAATTAGCAAAAGTCACTAAAAGAACAAAATAGAAAATAAAATGCTGAGGTCAAATACACACATACACACATATAACATATGAAAACAAATATATATATATACACACACGCACACACACAAAGTTCTCAAGATAGAGAAGGAAGCCCATATTAAATGAAGGATTTGGTCATGATATTGCTAATTCATGTCATTTGACTACCATTTTCGAAGTATACACTGTGTTCCAGGAATTCTGCTAAGCCCTGGAGATTTAACGTGAAACATAAATTCCTTTGCCTTTGAGAGACTCAGAATCTCATGAAGAACAACAAGTAATCAGGGTTATACTGGAGATAAGTCTGGGATTCTGTAGGTGCCCACAGAAAAGCAGCATGACCTAAACTGTGGACATAGGGAAGTATTCTAAGAAGAGGCAGCATTTAACAGAGAGCCATTGAGAGTCAATGGGAGTTAGGCATTTTGACAAGGCAGGAGGCAAGCAAAGAAGGCAGAAAGTACAAGACAGAATAAAATGTACTGAGGAGACTAAAATAGTTCTCATGGTTGATGGTGTGGTTTGGAAAAGTCGCTTTCACTTAGCTTTATGCAACAGAATATAGACAATAGGACTACAGTTAGATCTGAATCCAAATCCTCAATGCACCACCCAATAGCTTATCACCTGGGGCAAAAGTACTTAACTTCCATCAGCCTTTGCTTCCCTATGTGGAGAAAGAAGATAAGAGTTGCACCCTTCTCATACGGCACAGACACATACTGAATTCAAAAATCAATAAATTCAACCTTGAATATCATTAAGCATTATTACTATTATTGGGACTCATTGATCCATGTTTTGTTTGTTTGTTCGTTTTGTCTATCCCTTAAAGAAAGATAATTTCTATTTGACCCTTTCTCTATTTATTCCTGGAGAGAAACTGTCCATATCTAAGGGAAAGTAAGGCTCACTACAGACTATCACAGAGACAGTGGAATGGCAAATAGTGCTACATCACCCTGGATCTGAGGATGGCCAAATCATTACACTTGTCTATTGCCCTTTCAGGTAACTCCTGAAGGTGCTCCATCCTATAGCTGTTGGGATCCTGGTTCTGATGTAGCTATTGGCATCTGCAAATGATGAGGATCCAATAAACCTCCTCAGTTCACTTCAGTGCCTTAACTTCCACCTCAATGCCATGGCTCAGCAATCTCTAGCTAGGTCCACACTGGTTTCATTATGACACGGTGATTTTAAACGCCCTCAAACTACTCAGGATAAAAAGCGAAAAAAAAAAAAAAGAGACTCTTCTTTTTCTAACCACAGATACCATCTTTATTTTTCCAGCCGCTGCAGCAAGCATTGATGATTGAAAGCCCATAAAGCTTCTATTGACTCAGAGTATAAGGGGCTTGATTTATCTCAACACTTGGCAGGAAAATTAAAACAAGAATAATACAGGTGTGTCCTTTGCTGTAAATAATACAGATTTACTCTCTGCAAATTTCATAACCTTAATGATGCTGGAAACGTACTGACGCAAGTACGTCAGGCAACACTTGATGCTGGCAATCAATTGTTTACGGGGTTGACATTTTCTAACATCTGTTTTAAGACTGTGAAGTTTTAAGCTGCAATTTTTCATTGCCCATACTGACACTTTCACCAAGCTTTCCTTAGCGAAGCTGGTACCTTGACTTGTTAATTCAAGAAGTGCAGCTAGATCTTCAGAGTTTCTGAGGACTGTACAAAGAGTAATGTAAAAAACCATATCCTCCATCTTCCTTCAAAAAATTACCTGTTGTGAGAAGTCTAACTCTCGGAATTTGGGTCAAAAATGTGCTTTGTAATTTATTTTTGTGAGTGCTGCCAAGTCAGCATATTGTTTATTTAAAAAGAAAAAAAAAAACTGGGCCGTTTTGTGTGCGTAAATATAGTTTGAGATTTGGTTGGTTCAAGATGAGAAAATAATCAAAATTATTGCTTTCTTTATTTTTATGTTCCAAGGCTTAGGGGCATACAAACTCTATAGTAAAAATGCACTGGACTTTCTGTAAGGTATTTAACACATACCATTCTATGATTTTATTGTGAATTAAGTAGAAAAGATGAGAGAATTTAGAGTAACATGAAACCAAAGCTGGCTGAATAGAGGCATCCCAGAAAAGTTCATGTATATTAAATTAAGTGAAGATTATCCTTGATACAAAGGAACACTGGATTTAGAACTGTTTTGAAAATCAATTAAAACATAAAGAGTTTGCTTACAAAATTGTGAATAATAACCTGGAATGAAAACTTAATAAGTTATATAACAAATCAAAATTTAAAATGGCCTTGGTGAAATTGAAATAGTATGCCAGAACTATAAAGGGCAAAGAAAGCAAAATAAAAATTAGTGTATATTTATTTCTGCACCTTATACACATGATATATTATTTCATATATTAATAATCTAAGAAATCAGGCAATATTATTCTCCTTTTACAGATCAAGAAACAAAGGCTTAGAAAAGTTCAGTTATTTTACCAGTATTGGATAGCTAGTGAATGGCAAAGGCAAAATTCAAAGCCAATCATTGTTTTACTATATAATATTTTCCATATGTATTAAAATAAGCATAAAATCCTGAATAGAGGTTCAAAAACTAAGACACTTATGGAATATATTTAAAATATATTTGTTTTGGAAAAAAGATTAAGGATTATTTTAACTTCAAAATAAGTAACAAATATAGTGTATCATTATTGCCAAAATAGTAATTATAGACGAAATAATAGGAATTCATATGGTCACAAGAAGTAAAATGCTAATCCTGTTTTATCTTGAACTGATCATACTAATCTGTAGTAAGTTAATTCTGTTTTAAGAAATGCATTTTAAAGAGATTTATAACCTTGAGCATATCTTTAGAAACAAAAAAACAAGATGATCTAAAAACCATGGCATTTACTATTATACTTGTCACTATTATCATTATTGTTGCCATCAACCTCATTACTGTATTTTCAAATCCTAGCATTTATTTAGTGTGTATTATATACTGGTTACCAGTCTGAACACTTTGCACATGTCACTTCATCTGATTCAAGCACCAGGTTAGCCCTCCCTTGTATCCTATTCTCGTATTTTTACTCCAGCTCTTATCATAGCAAACAGCTGCATGCAGGTACAACCTATTGATAGCACCTCATCTCAGGCTCATCATGCAACACAAATCTCCTTTAATACTTCGATGTGAGATGCCTGAGGCAACTAAGAAATGGGAAGGAGTTAATAGCCTATGTCCAGTGAGAGGTGGGAGTTAGAGGATAAACATTACCCTCTTCCTTGAAGCAGAAAATCCTGGAGACACTTAGCAGGATCTCCAATAGGATCAATTCCCAGATGCCCTTAGTAGATATGGGAATAAGAATTTACCTTGGACTAGCATTTCCTCTTTCCTTGTTTTACTCTTCACAGTCCAATTTCTTGTGGTCACTTCTGAAAATAATCTACGTGCACAAATACCCTTGTCGCAGGCTCTGTTTCTAGGGTAAATCTGGACTAAGACACCACCTCATCTTTGTGACAACTTTATAAGGTATGTATTAACATTTCTGCTGTATAGGTGAGAAATATAAAATTAGACAAGGTTAAGTGGCTTGTCCAAGGTAACTTATGTTACAGAGAACAGATAGTGGTTTTGAATTCTCATTTGTCTTCAAAAGCCATGTTCTTACTCACCACCGTACAGGTTTCCCTTGAGGCCCAATTAATGAAGCTGGTCATGTCTAGAAGAGAAGACTAATTAAAAGCAGCCTTTCAAAAAACTGAAGGGCTTTCATGTGGAATAATAATAAACATTCTAATATGATTCAGGGCCATGGAAAAATCTAAGAAGCTATCAAATGTCTTCCCATTGATGGGTCCAAGGTAATTTCAAAGCATTTTTTAAGTCCTAAAATAGGAGAGTTATATAGATACAGGAAGCATCTTGGAAGCCATGTTTAACAATTCAGTCAAATCACATCTAGTTGCTTTTTCTAGTAGTCCGGAAAGGTTCATATATGATGGTCCTTGGATGAGTGAACTTGACAGGTTACAACCCCCATTTATTCCATCTAACACTAATGTAGGTGTCCTACAAAGATATTTGGTGTGACTCAAGTCCATAATCAGTTGACTTTAAGTGAGGGATATTATTCTGGATAGTCCTCATTTAATCAATTGAAAGGCCTTATGAACAGAGCTGAAGATTCCCTGATGAAGCAATCCTAACTATGGACAGCAGCTTCAGCCTGGGCTGCAAGTTCCAGCCTGCCCTTTCTGGCTGCCTGCCCTATGATGTCAGACTTGCGTAGCCAGCCCCTACAATCACATAAGCCAATTCCTTGCAATAAATCTTTAAATGTATATCTCCTGTTGGTTCTCTTTCTCTGGGTTGAACCCTGACTGATGCACTTAGATATTGGCAGTCTCATGTGGTTTGATCTGACGGAAGGTAATTTGGCAAAGGAAATATCACACATGAGAAAAAAACGTAAAGTTTACCGAAAACAAGAAAATGATTTTAAATGTAGTATGAGAAAGAGGCTATGTTGTAATTCAATATTAACTTCTCTGTACATCATGCTCTTATCATTTTGTACTTTCTTGTATTTGTTATTTTAATATAAATATCCGAATATATATAATTAATATGAGTAAAACATTTTATTGATGACTTACAATTTAGTAAGACTTAAAATATTTCCCTATTTTCTAGTCAATTATGAAAAATGGGACAAAGGAAGCAAAAAATATCTTTAAAATGTTAAGAAAAAGTTTTTAAAATGTCAGAATTGTTGAGTAATGAAAGAACTTCGAAGAGTAGAAGAGTATTTTGATGAGAGGGATAATGGAAATGTGTTGTGTTGGCCTTTTTTTTTTTTTTTTTAGACAGGGTCTCTCTCTGTCACCCACGCTGTAGTGCATGGCTCACTGCGGCCTCAGTCTCCTGGGCTCAAGTGTTCCTTCAACCTCAGCCTCTGGAGGAGCTGGGACCACAGGTGTGTGTCATCATGCTCTGCTACTTTTTTTTTTTTTTAAAGAGACAGGGTCTCACTATGTTGCCCAGGCTTGTGTTGCCTTACTTTTTGTTGGAGTCAATATCTAACTTTCCCATGGTGCGTATGGTTTTGATGAGAGGCTCTATTACTAGCCCAGTTTTTCTACTTCTCCAGATCAATGCTTTATCATGATAAAGCAAGTGGGAGCTAGAAAACGTTAGATATCTGGAGATCAATTATTTTTCTCAACTTGCACAAAATTATAACTATAGCCATCACCACAAAACACACGGGAGTCAATACAGCCATGGGATTGCAGCCAAAGCACTGGGCCTGGATGCAAAGGAGTAAAGTAAAGTAGAATCATGAAAGGTTTCAATAAAAACGATCAGGAGTGTGAGTAGCACAGGTGAATAAGGGTCTTAAACGGATACTTCAGAATCCACTGGACTTCCTTTAAATAAAAATGTATTGTTTGACAAACACAGGACATTTAGAAATAGGCCCACATGCAGGGTAGACTCATGAAGAGAAATGCTAAGGGCAAGCTATATAGACAGTAATGGTTCTTACACAATTTCTTTAAAATCCATCACACCTGAATCACTAATATGTTCTATATTTCATAGGAGGCTGCTCTCTGACACCATAAATCCAGCAACAGTATTTTAGTTATTTACCAAGTGATTAAACTGTAGTAATTTATTTTACTTTTACATCCACATTTTCCCACTGGAATCCTAAAAGATTTTACTGCCTCCCATAAAACATTTTCACTCTAAATAATCAATATTGATTTAACTATAGTCCATTATTTTTTAGATTTATTTTCCTTTTTTGCATGCAATTCTCACCTCCATACAGTTTATTAAAAGACAAAGTGACTCGCTTCCAAAGAAATTATATTTGACAATGCTCCTAATTGTGAATTTACTCTGCTGTTCCTTATAGATATTTTTAAAGAGGGAAGGGATGAAATAGATGTACTATATTAAAAGTAAAAACTGCACAAAAATATAAAATCTTAGGCCTCTGAGCAAGTGTTTCAGGCAATTGAGTTAACTAGCTAGTGTCCTGATAAGACAATTGTTTTACATCATACATTCCTTATACCTCTGGGTAGTGGTGGATATGAGTTGGGATATGAGTTGGGTGGATATGAGTATGTAATAAAAGTAAAAAAAAAAAAAAAAAACACTGGATAAAAATAGTACAACATCCTGGACAATTATTTTTACTCAAATATTTAGGGGAAATATTTTATATGGAACTGGTAAGAAATGCATTATCGCACATATTGATGTGTTCTATATTAATATATTATTAAACAGTGTCAAAGTAAAATTATGTACTGTATCATATAATTTGGCCCTATGTATTATAGGCTTAAATGTTAAATTGTGATGTGAATTTACAAGGTAAATTGCAACAATTTTAAAAATTAGACTTTGGGATATATCTTCACATGTCATTAGCATCACCTTTTAATTTGGCCTACAAACTTCTTCCATTTTCTTCCCCTGTACTGTGTAGAAACATATGTTCACTCTCCTCTTTATTTAAGGGTACTTTGGTGAGAAAATTTGAATAATATTATTCTAGAGACATTGATCCTGGGGGGAGGTATTTCAGCACTGTGAACATGATAGAGCCTGGCTGATTACTAGGGGTGAGTCATGTGAGTTCTTAGTAGACGAGAGCTAAGAGAGAGCTGTGAAAGTCTGAACAAGAGTACAGGTTGCTTAACGGTGCCATAAAGATGAAATTCACTAGTCAAGAGTCAAAGATCCTTGAATTCAGGAGCCTCTAGCAGAAGTCCAGGGCAGTAATTGCTACCCGAATGTTTTCATTGACATTTAATACAGAAAGCCCAGACATAAGTGGATAAGCCCTTCAGAAGCTGAAAGGCTTCTGTTGGTCTCTAATCCATGTACTTTATTGTCAGTATCTGGCAGAGACTCATCTTTAGGTCCATACAGAAGCCTGGCATAAAATGCCAGGAACATGAAAAATCGAAAACAAATGGCTCAATTTCCCCCTGTGTAGCTGCTACAAAACTCTGAAAACTGGACAAGGACTCCAGTCTGATGAGACGACATGAAATCAGCCCACTCTTCACTTCCTGGTGAAGTATTCACGGGAGAAACAGGCTTGTGCTGTCATGAGAATACCATTTAGCCAGCAATGCTGCTGAGAAGTACCATGGAGAAAAAAGGGATGTTGTCCAGTGTGAGTGAAAAGCCACTGAAATTGGAGGGGTTCTATTTCTCATCAGCTCTGAAATACTTGTTTTTATTCTTTCTTTGTGCCTGTTCCTCCACTTACTAAATTGGAGGACGTGATCCAAGAAAACGCCATGGAAAGAAAATGCTTGGTGCAAAAAAACCTATTTGAAAATAACACTTGTAGGTCCATTTTATGGACATTTATAAATCTTTTCTTCAAAATTAGTGGAATTATAGATAAAACAAGTAAGAACATTTCACATGGTCACTAGAATCAAGTTGATAGCTTTATTATGCAAATTAAAACTCGGTTAGTTGAATTAATGCCTGTAAAGTATTTACAAAGAATTGTTTGTAAAGAATATCAACTGAGAATAAATCCCCATGTTTAAAGTAAGATACAAAGTTTAAGAACACCTTCAGATAATATTTTAATTTTTAAATTGAATCTGATGTACTTACTATTGAAAATAAGACATTTTAGTCCAAATAGACAAATAATTCTAATTGATTTTAAAAGATATACTATCCTTTACCTCTTATCTCTATTCTTTATCTATGACTGATGTTCACGCCATAATCTAATTCTGTATAAATGGTGACAAGCCCATAAGCTGTTCAGTTCATGTGGCTTCTCTCACTTTATCCAAAATAAAAGCAGACTTTAAATTGGGACTTTCTCAGCATTTTTCACAGACTATTTCAGCACGGTGAATTATAAATCTGGGTAGTTATTTGTTTCTCAGTTGCTTAGCCCCACTAATGTCCCAAGTTAAGTAAATCGGATACTAACCTAATGATTCTCTCCTTAGCAAACAATATATAACTCCGAGCTGAATTCTCCACCATTGAAATATTAGGAAATCATAGCATTTTCCTCAATAGGCCATTGAATTTCGCAGCATTTTCACAAAGGAGTTCTGTCCATCCGACCCACCCCTGCCACTTGATAGTTTGAACTTAGATGATTAACACACACACACAGACACACAACACACACACACACACACGTGTGCCTCCTTCATTTACAATACCAACCTTAAGCAGCCCTGTGTGCACAGCCAAGGCTCTTTTCTTACCCACACCTAATAATAATTTTATGAGTTAGAAGCAACAAAAAAAATGTAGTGTTTGTGCTCTTATCTAATCCATATTTACTGCACAGATGTCAGGAGTGATCAGATGGAAGAAAGAAGAGATATATTTCTTTGTATGCTAGAAGAAAAGATTTAGATTTGGGTCTGGATTTTCTATTTTTGTATCCTTGAAATACAAATGCAATAATGCTGGCACAAAATGATCTGGCTGCCTTTTTCAATAAACAGTGAGATTGTTAGCCAGCCATTTCCCAAGCTTGTCTTGAAGGTGAAAAAAGAGGCATTAAAAACAATAACAACAATTATCTGACAGCTCTATTGCACCTTTCTTCAGAAACTCTTAAAACATTCTGGAAATTATGGTCCAAATATTGTGCTCAGCCCTAACCATCTTCATCTAGTCCTCTCAGTGAGAAATATAACTACATAACAGTGGATAGAAATGATCCTCCAAATGAATACAGTTCATCATTTTCTCACAAAAATACAACTCTTTTGGACGGGTACACACAATTCAGAACACCAAAGGTGTTTAAAACCTGAGGGTTCCTTCCCAGGAGTTCCAGACTTGTGGTTCCCCGGGTTGAGTGCAATTTATAAACATTTGCTTCTGCACGTATTTGAAAGATTTGAAATTTTCATGTAAAGTCTGAATTTCCAGCTTATCTCGAAAAAATTGGAGGATGTGGCAATACATCCCATATGGCAGTAATTGGCTATATCTGAGTAGCAGTCTTCCCCTCTTTAGTAGTCCAAGGCTGCACACTCAGCAGTCACCTATTATCCAACATTTGCTTCACTATTCACTTCTACTCTAGCTCTTTCTCCTTACCCCTGGAAATAAAGCTAAAGCCCTAGTTTTAATCTGTGTAGACATACTACCTTCCTTAAATAAGCTGCTTTTCTCCATGTGCTCCATAATTATGCTTCAAAGTGTAGTTCTTGAGATGGCATTGGGCTGACAATTCATATTGCCTGGATGTAATTAATTATTTCAGCAGATATTTGTTATCTATGCAAGGCAAAAAGCTGGGAAGTGTAGAATATATGGCAATGGATCAGACAAGACCATGTTTTTGGAAAGTCGCTTGTGCGATAACGAAAACAAAACACAAATAGAAATTTCAAGGCAGTCATGTACCAAATCTGTAAAAGAAGCATCTAAAAAAGCTAGAGGATTTCAGGAAAAGGAACCTCAATTTTCACTGAAAATGGGTGATGGAGGACTTAGTGAAGGTTTCATCAATTACCTTCCTGAGAAGCAGACTCAGATGGAGGTTTACACAGGGGTCTTATTGAGAATGTTCTGGCCAGGCACGGTGGCTCACACCTGTAATCCCAGCACTTTGGGAGGCCGAGGCAGGCGGATCACAAGGTCAGGAGATGGAGACCTTCCTGGTTAACACAGAGAAACCCCGTCTCTACTAAAAATACAAAAAATTAGCCGGGCATGGTGGCAGGGCGCCTGTAGTCCCAGCTACTCGGGAGGCTGAGGCAGGAGAATGGCATGAACCCAGGAGGCAGAGCTTGCAGTGAGACTAGATCAAGCTACTGCTCTCCAGTCTGGCCAACAGAGCGAGACTCTGTCTCAAAAAAAAGAAAGAATGTTCTTAGGATCAAGACCTGTACCAGAGTGAAAGAAACAGGACTGGGCAGAGGGAGATGTTGAACCAAAATGCAGTAACAACAAAAGACTTCAGCAGACCCCACAGGAACTTTGGAGCTGGAATGTCCTTCAGAGTTAATCCGTATTGGCGCAAGTGGGCCATACGCTTATAACCCACATTGGTCAGTCAACATATGTGTTAACTAATAGGAAAAGATCCTGGCTCCCACCAGCCCCTTCCTCTTCACTTTCTGGACTCTGGTATGGCAAATTTTTCTTTATATCTTGCCCCTATCCAGTATACATACAAGGCTGGACCTCCCTGACACATTGTTTCAACTTACGGCTCTGGCTATAAAGATGAGGAAACACTCACTCTTCCAATGCAATAGGTGGGTAAGTGGCCTTGGCTGCACTTTTTGCTCATGTTCAGCCATACCTATCTACATCAGTTTCATCTCTGTCCTTCTCTTGTTCTTGCTCACACTCTTTGTGGGCATGCCTGAATTTGCAGATTCATAGTGTAAATCCAACATGTGAGATGAACATCCAAGTTTGGTATTAGTCTTACCTTGTTTCAGTCAACTTTTACCAGAAAGTCCCACATTGGAGAGAGATTTGTTTTTCATTATTTTGCTAACTCATTGACATTTCTCTGTGTATGGTCTATCAGTCAGAGTGCCAGAGTGGAGGAGTGAATGGCACCCCGACTTTAAGGACTTAAGGTACTTGAGTAGGATTATTAATATCGCTCTGAGCTGTGAGGCATGTTTTTGCAGGCATTTTATACCACCAGCTTAGAGAGATCCTCACTGGCCATGAGTTAGGCCACGTGACAATAAATCAATTGTCCTTGATAACAATAAGTAACAATTTGTAACAATAAATAACACCTTGATAACAATAAATAAATTGTCATACTTATCAATTACTGACCACTTTCTATAACAGTAGTCAGTGGAATGGGAAATTTGTAAATATCATTTTTAATTCTTATGTCAACTCTTTGAGAAAAATAATATTCCCCTTTTATAGATGAGTAAATAGAGAGTAGTAAAGAGGTAAAACTTGCTCATGGTCACATAGCTAATAGGTTGAAAGCTAAGGTTCAAAGTCTGGTGGTCTTCTCACTCCTCAGCCTTAGGTCTTTCTCTACTGCCTTTGACAACAGTGATATGGTTTGGCTCTGTGACCCCACCCAAATCCCACCTTGAATTGGAATCCCCATAAACCCCACGTGTCAAGGGTGGGACTAGGTGGAGGTAATTGAATCATGAGGGTGGTTTACCCCCGTACTGTTTTTGTGATAGTGAGTTCTCACGAGACCTGATTGTTTTATAAGCATCTGGCATTTCCCCGGCTGGCACTCATTCTCTCTCTTGCTGTCCTGTGAAGAGGTGCCTTCTGCCATGATTGTAAGTTTCCTGAGGCCTCCCCAGCCATGAGAAACAGTGAGTCAATTAAACTTCTTTTCTTTCTAAATTACCCAGCCTCAGGTATATCTTCATAGCAGCGTGAGAACAGATTAATATAAACAGTAATTGATTACTGAGTCCCTACTAAGTGCAAAATTCTTTTACATATATTACCTAACTTAATGTTTACAACAACCCCAGGACATTTATAATTGCCTCTTTTACCCACATGGAAAATGAGGCTAAGTAAAGGAACTTGCCAAGGATCAGTCAGCTGGTAAGTGGAGGTGCCATGATTCAGTTCTAGGTCTGACAGTTCCCTTCTGCTCTGTCTCATGGTCTGTCTCTTTGGTAAGGAGAGAAGTCACATGGGCATGGTCATTATATCTCTACAATCTGTAATCCCCTTTTGGAGAGAAAGCAAAATTAGCAGTTATTTTGTAATGGAATCAAGACTATATATCATAGAACCCCTGAAAGGATGCCACAGAGTGGCATACTTGGTTGCTTTCTGCTTGTGCTTAAACATCAGAATCTAGACATGAAGTCCAGACTTTCTTCCTGGTCAGCTCTATTTCTCCACTAGTTAAGTCAAGTCTGTCTAAGATAGTCTCTCTCCCAGGCTCTGCCTCCCAGGTTCAAGTGATTCTCCTGCCTCAGCTTCCCAAGTAGCTGGGATTACAGGTGCGTACCCCCATGCTTGGCTAATTTTTGTATTTCTGGTAGAGACGGGGTTTCACCATGTTGGCCAGGCTGGTCTTGAACTCCCGACCTCAGGTGATCCACCCAATTCAGCCTCCCAAAGTGCTGGGATTACAGGCAGGAGCCACCGTGCCTGGCCTAAAACTGGACATTTGTAGAAGACAGCACTGAGATAACTACACCAGGTATGCTTAATCATTATACTTTACTCACCAGTAAAGTGGGGATATTAACAATAATGCCTGCTTCCTGGATTTATTATATACATATTATATGAGGTAATATATGAAATATGTTTAGAACACTTCCAGGTAGAGTGAGGCATCAGTTAAAGCAACAAATTGCTATCATCATTACAGTTTTGTACATAAACAAACAGGGAAGGTATCTAAAGTTCTTGGCATAGTGTCTAGCAGGAAGTAAATTTTATTATTTTTAGATCTTATTTTATACAATGTTGTAATGGTTATCTTTATCATGCTTACGTACCCTATATTTGGGTCAAACACACAGTGGTTACTCAGTAGATGCTTGCATTTCATGGGTCGTATTTTGTTCTCAAGCATTTACTGAGTGACTCTTACATCAATCTCTGACTTTCTGGAATGATTGTTGACAGAAGGTCATCAAATATATTGTCTACCCTAAGTGCTATGTAAGAAGGTTAATGTCAGAAGCCAATGGCTTAGCAGTAAACCAGATTTTAGGGACCTGTGCCTCCCTACCAGATTGAAGTTGTCTTACATGCCCTGTAGGAGCAGAGCTCCCTGGATCCCTGGACAGACTCTAATGTTCTCAAGGCAGATGGTCTTCACTGCACAGAGGCATAGGGAGACTCATCAGCACCCACAAAGTTCTGTACAAGAGGACAGGAATATGGGAGAAGGAAAGATCAAACCAATGTTTGTAATACCTACTGAACCTATTACCAAGTCACTAGGGTCCTTGGGACTCAAATTTAACCCCTTCAAAAGAGCCTACAAACCTACAAACCTTCACTAGCACCGGAGGTGAAATCAGGGGAAATACTGTAGTAGTTCATATGTCAGGGCCTTCCTGATATTCACCAGAGTGAGGCCTCAGAACATTGACTTCAAACATCATTCAATGTCCTTCCAGCTGAACAGAATAAACAGTTAGTCATGATTTCAGAGGTTTTCCATGATCATTGTAAAAGTTGAGATCTTAATAAAACTGATTCACAATATGCTATGTGAAAGAAGCCAGACACAAAGACCACATATTACATAATCCCATTTATATTATATGTCTGGAATAAGAAAATCTATGGAGACAGAATGTAGTATGGTGGTTGCCTAAGGCTTGGAGGGAGGAGAAGGAATAACTGATAATGGGCAAATTTATTTTTAGGGTGATTAAAATTTTCTAAAATTATATTGATCTGATGGTTGCATGACTCGTTAAATATACCAAAAGCATCTAAGTGTACATTTTAAATGGATGAATTTTACAGTATGGGAATTACATCTCAAATGAAATTATTAAAAAAGAAAGATCATTTGCCACATATTAATAAAGCATCAATAAAGGATACTTTATAGTAAAAAGAATAATCAAAATGCATAAGGATCATAAATAAATAAATAAATAAAGCCAACCTAAGATTTTATCAAAAACCATCATTTAAAATCTAGGCCTGAAATTCCGTGCACACTTTATCTAATTTGAATTGGGTTTCTTATTTCAAATCTTTAGTTAAGGTTACTTGAGAAGAGAATCTGAAATCACAAAAGGAAATCAATACCACAGTTGACCAAGGCCAGGTTCAATAATACTGCCCACATTTGAGTGCAGTGAGGGAAAACAGCATTCATTAGTCATATAATAACTACAAGGCCTCCCGCTTACTCAGAAATTCCTCCAAGGAACACAACCATTTCCCACCTATTATTTTCTATTGATTTTCACAATCTGTCAAGAGGCAGAGTAGGAAAACGAGTTATAACCAAAGAAGGTGACACCAGAGAGAGCAGAAGTGGGAAATCCTCAACGGCTTTGTAGCCATGATGGCAGATGGGCATGCAATCCTTTCCTTTTTTTTTTTTTTGTTTTTTTTTTTTTTGAAACGGAGTCTTACTCTGTCACCCAGGCTGGAATACAGTGGTGCAATCTCTGCTCACTGCAACTTCTGCCTCCTGGTTCAAGCAATTATCCTGCCTCGGCCTCTAAAGTAGCTGCGACTACAGGCATGCACCACCAGCCCCAGCTAATTTTTGTATATTTAGTAAAGATGGGGTTTCACCACGTTAGCCAGGCTGTTCTTGAACTCCTGACCTCAAGAGATGCACCTGCCTCGGTCTCCCAAAGTGCTGGGATTACAGGTGTGAGCCACCACACCTGGCTGGTATGCAGGGCTTTCAACTTGCAGCTGAGTATGTGAGAGCTGGAATTTCATTTGCTTATCTGAATCCTGTGTCCAAGGGAATTTGAATGGAGATTATTAGATTGAGTGTCCCATCTTTATCATCATCATTTTGTAGCATATATACTAATATCATTATAATCCTAGCTCAACATTTTCTACAATTAATGATTATCATAGCTAACATTTATTTTCATCATTGGGGAACTCTCCCCTGAGTAGTCAAGATTCCCAGGGGACTCCCTATATATCAAGAACAGATAGAGCCACTTCCTTTGAACATGTGAAGAGACTTGATACACGTAGTGTTTATTTAGTGCTAAGCTCTATAAGTGCTTTACATATATTATCTCCTATATAATGAATCTCATACATAGAATCTCAAAACAATTCTATGGAGAAGGTATTTTCATTTATTATATACATTTTACAAATTAGAAACTGAGGCATGAAGAGGCTTAAGAAGTTGTATAGGGTCATATGGCTATGGAATGGTAGAGGGGAAATTGAACCAAGGAGGGGTGTTTTTTAAGTCCTTACTCATAACCTCTATGCAAGTTGCTTTCATAGGAGAGGAAAGTTCTTTCAAAGGAGAACATTTTGACCTAGGTTTATATTGTTCACAGAAATTCCTTATTTCTAAATTGCAGTAGGGGTGGGGTTTCTGATGACCATTATTTCCCAAGTTCTATATTTTTTTACCCCATCAATGCCAAATACCATCAATTTTGATTTTTTTGAGGTCATTATATTTATCAAGCTTTTGAGATCAAAAATTGCTGAAATATATATTAGAAGAAAAATATTGATCCTATTGAGGTCTTAAAAATCTCATGTTTATGTACTTATTTTTTTTTCAGTATGCTTATTGAATGTTCTGTATATGCCTGCTAGTGTTCTAGGCACTGGGGATAAAACATGAATAAGACAGGGAAAGTATCTGCTCTTCTATTGTTTTATTCTGATCCAGTTTCCCAAACTCTACCACTATGGACATTTGGGGGCATATAATCCCTCATTGTAGGGAGTTGCTGTAACTATTGTAGGGTGTTTAGCACTCCTCCCATTCTGATAAAAAAAATGTTTCCAGACAGTGATAAATGTTACCTAGGGGGGGCAAAAACACCCCCACCACCACCCCTGCCCCAAGAAGCACTGTGAATCAGATTAAAAATAAAGAAACAAATTAGCAAATGAGAAAGTATTCTGCAAAGTATTACAAAATAATAATATATTAGGAAGCAACTGTGTGGCTACTTTAGTTTGGATGATCAGGATGACCTTTTTGAAGAGCTCGCTTCTAAACTAAGATCTGAATGTCAATAACAAAGATTATGGAAAATAGCATTCCAAGTATATGTTGAATCCAAGGCAAAGGCTGTGAGAAAGCTATGAGCAAGCTATAAGCTTAATTTATTCCAGGGTCAGAAAGAAGGCTAATGTGAATGAAACAGAATGAGACAGGGGAGAGCAGTTTAAAGTGAAGTTACAGAAGAAAAGAGAAGACAGATTAGGCAAACCAGGATAAGGAATTCTGATCTAATATTATGCAACGTGCAGCTACAAGAAGGCATCACACAGAGAAGCAACACAACATGGTCTATTACGTGCAGGGTGAATTGTAGGAAGATAGCAGTAAAAGTAAAAAAAACAAAAAAAAAAAAACAAAAAAAAACAAACTAGATAGTTGCAGTATTTCAAAAAGAAATAACAGTGGTTTGGACAAAGATGGTACTAGGAGTGATGGAGAGAAATGAATTATTTGAGTGAATTAGTGAAAAAATCTTTGACAGTACTTGCTGATGGATTATGTGTAATAAAGGAGAGAGAGATCACATAGATTAAACTCACTTTTTTGGTTTGCTTCTGTTTATTATTTGATCTAGAATACCTGAATGGATGATTAGTTCAGAAAATTAAAGTGAAGTTGATCTATGTGTCTGTTTTTGTACAAGTGCCACGCTGTTTTGGTTACTGTAGCCTTATAGTATAGTTTGCAGTCAGGTAGCATGATGCCTCCAGCTTTGTTCTTTTTGTTGAGAATTCTTTGGATACACAGGCTATTTTTTAGTTTCATATGAATTTTAAAATAGTTTTTTCTAATTCTGTGAAGAATGTCAATGGCAGTTTTATGGGAATAACACTGAATTTCTAAATTACTTAGGACATTATGGTCATTTTCATTATATTGATTCTTCCTATCCATAAGCATGAAATATTTTTCCATTTGTTTGTGTCCTCCCTGATTTCCTTGACCAGTGGTTTGCAGTTCTCCTTGAGGCAATCCTTTGCTGCCTTATTAGCTGTATTCCTATGTATTTTATTCTCTTTGTAGCAATTGTGAATGGGAGTTCATTAATGTTTTGGCTCTCTGCTTGTCTGGTGTTGGTGTATAGGAATGTTTGTGATTTTGCACATTGATTTTGTATCCTGAGACTTTGCTGAATTTGCTTATCAACTTAAGAAACTTTGGGGAAGAATGATGGGATTTTCTAGAGAACTCAGAAATAAGACAATACATGTACAACCATCTGATCTTCAACAAAGCTGAAAAAAACAAGCAATGGGGAAAGGATTCCCTATTTAATAAATGGTGCTGGCAGAACTGGCTAGCCATATGCAGAAAATTGAAACTGGACCCCTTCCTTACACCTTATACAAAAATTAACTCAAGATGGATTAAAAACTGAAATATAAAACTCAAAAAGTACAAAAACTTTAGGAAAAACAGGCAATACCATTCAGGACATAGGCACTGGAAAAGATTTCATGACGAAAATGCCAAAAGCAATTGCAACCAAAGCAAAAATTGACAAATGGGATCTAATTAAACAAAAGAGATTCTGACAGCAAGAGAAACTATTATCAGAGTTAAGAGACAACTGACAGAATGGGAGAAAAATTTTGTAACCTATCAATCTGACAAAGGTCTAATATCCAGAGTCTACAAGGAATTGAAACAAATTTACAAAGAAAAAGGAAACAACCCTATTAAAAAGTGGGTAAAGCACATGAACAGACACTTTTCAAAAGAAGACATTTATGTAGCTAACAAACATATTTAAAAAGCTCAACATCACTGATTTTTAGAGAAATGCAAATCAAAACCACCATGAGATACCATCTCATGCCAGTCAGAATGGTGATTATCAAAAAGTCAAGAAAAAACAGATGATGGAGAGGCTGCAGAGAGATAGGAATGCTTTTACACTGTTGCATGGTATGTAAATTACATCAACCATTGTGGAAGACAGTGTAGTGCTTCCTCAAAGACCTAGAACCAGAAATACCATTTGACCCTGCAATTCCATTACCGGGTATATGCTCAAAGGAATATAAAACATTCTATTATAAAGATACATGCACGTGTATTTTTATTGCAGTGCTATTCACAATAGCAAAGACATGGAATCAACTCAAATGCCTATCAATGATAGACTGGATAAAGAAAATGCGGTACATATATATTATGGCATACTATGCAGCCATATAAAGGAATGAGATCATATCCTTTGCGGGAAAATGGATGGAGCTAGAATCCATTATCCTCAGCAAACTAACACAGGATCAGAAAATCAAACGCCGCACGTTCTCACTCATAGGCGGGAACTGAACAATGAGATCACATGGACATTGCGAGGGAAACAATACACAGTGGGGTCTGTTGGGGGTTTTGGGGAGGGAGAGCATTAGGAAAAGTAGCTAATGTACGCTGGGCTTAATTCTTAGGTGATGGGTCATTAGGTACAGCAAACCACCATGGCCCACATTTACCTAACAAGCCTGCATATCCTGCACATGTACCCTGAACTTAAAATAAAATAATGCTTAAAAGAATGAAGTCGAAGAGAGAGGGCTCAGAACTAAAAGCTCAGTTTTGAGCACTTGTTAAATTTGAGACATCCACTAGATATTCATATAAAGGTATCATGCAGGCATTTGAAATTATGGGAACTCAGAATTAGAGATAGAGTTTGGGAATATTAGCTTAGTTAGTAGATGATATTTAAGTTATAGGTCTGGAATAATTCATCTGTGAAGACTCAAATGAAAGAGAAGGTAAAGGGACACAGGATAGAATATCAAGGCTCCCGAACATTTAGAGTTGAAGCCTAGGACAGAGAGAAAAAATGCAGAAGATGAAGAGGAAGAACCAGCAATAGATACTAAAAAAGGTTGGCAAGATGGCTGAAACAAATTATTCACAGGAGTATAAAGGACTCCTTGAAATACACTGACACACTTAGGGAAGTTACAAAAGGAAGTCTTTATGTAGACAGCTCATCACTGAAATGATTTCGCCCTAGGATAACTGTTGAATCCCTAATTTAAGAACAAAAATGAGGGTGAATCCTGGAGTGTGCTTGCTAGCCTGCAATGTTTGTGTCAATCTGTTTAATATTATGGTTCCTTAACCTTAATATAAGTTAACAGATCATGTAGTATATAGAAGCATTATGCTAAGTGCTTCTTAATAAACAGACACTATTTTTATTCTCTCAACTAGTCTAAAAGAAAGTATTAACATATAAAAAATAAACATGGAAATAAGGCTTACTACAAGTCCAGCCCTGTTCTAAGCACTTTATGAAAATTAACATGTAATCATCACAGTAATACTATAATATAGGAACTGTTCCTGTTACAATCCTCATTTTTCAGATAAGGAAACTGAGGCAGTGAAAAATTAAGCTGAATTTCCAAGTTCAGCTAGTAAGAGGTAGAACCAGGTTTTGAACTCAACAATCTGACTCCGTTCCGTGCAATTCACCACTAAAAGACATTGCTTCTGTATAGTACTTTGCTGTAGGCATTTTATAAATGCCATAAAGAACTACACTAAGCCGATTTATAGATGAAGAAACTAAGCCTTGAAAAGGTTGGGTCATTTCACCAAGATCATTTGGCTAGTTAGTGGCAGATCTGAGTTTTGAACTTAGATCTCTCAAACACCAGTGCCTTCACTCTTGAATATTAATAACAAGCACCATACTATGCAAGATATAGGGAGAGAAACCAAAGTTACAAGAGAAAAAAAATTTCCTGGTCATCCTTCTTTAAGTTAATGTCAGAAGTGAACACAGAACTCAGATGAAGGCTCTAGCTAAAAGAGCGTCTCTTAGTCCATTTTGTGTTGCTATCACAAAATACCTGAGACTGGGTAATTATAAAGAACAGACATTTATTTTCACAGTATTGGTGGCTGGGACACCTGAGATCACGGCTCTTGCTATCTTGTAATCATCAGATAACAAGAATATCTGATGAGGATCTCCTTGTTACATTCCCACATGGCAGAAGACAGAAGGGCGGGAGATAGTGAACCCACTTCAACAGGCCCTTTTTATAGCAGCATTAATCCATTCATGAGGACAGACCCCTCATGACCACAAACACCTCCCCACAACCCCCACCTCCCAACATTGTTGCATGAGGGATTAAGTTTCCAACACATGAATTTTGGGGAACACATTTACTAGCAGAAAGCATGGCATTAATCTTAAAAGCAAATCCCAATTTCCCTTCACTTCCTCGGTAAACAAACGTCCAGCATGGTACTAAGTTTTCAGTCCACAAGCATGCATACCCCACTTCTCCATCACAATTCCTGCTTCCTACCACAAAGGAGCTACCTGGAGTCAGGTGTTTGTTTTCAAGGAATCCATCTCATTCTTGGAATGGGCCCTTCTCCATCCCTTTACCCTTAGTGACTTTTCTTTTTGAACAATTTGCCCCTGTAATAAAATATCCACCTTTCATGCCACTTCTTAGAAGATAGTATGTGCTCAATAAATATCTCTTAAGTAAATAAATGAATGTCAGAGTTGTTGCATAGATCAAATCAGATAATGCCTACAAAGTACTCAGTTCTGTACCTGAAACATAGTGACTACTTGATAAATAGCAGCTGCTGTGTTATTATTCTTATTGACATTCATATTATTTTGTTGTTGTTACTGACATTTGTTAAAGGAGGGAAAAAGTAGATACATAGCACAGCCCCAAATATACTCCAGTTACTACAAATAATTCATAGAGGAAAAAAAGGGAGGTTGCTTTTCTTCTGCCTAATAGGGTGGCAAGTAGGGAACTCAGAGAAGACTACAGCTCAGTATGGCACACCTTCTTCTCAGCATCTCCTAAGTATGAATTACATTAATTATCAGGTTTATGCCGAGTTTTTATATGCAAATAAATTGAGGAAAAACAAAGATTTACTTCAAATAATTGTTTAGTAACATTGTGATTTTGTTTATTTCAATTACATAGTTATAAAATTGCTATTTTATTTACTATAGATGATTGGATATTTGTAAGAAAATTGAGATAAGCAAAAAAATTAAAATGTTTTAATATTAAATATTTTTGGAAATATACATAAATAATATTTTTATATATGTATGTAAAAGCATATATACTTTCAGTGTTACTAAACTGTTATTCAAATATTTTGTAGAAGAAATACATATATATTTCTATCTGTATATAGATATATTTTTATCTACATATAGATATACTTCTATCTTTATATAGATATATTTATTTCTAAATGTGGATATGTTTGTGTATGTATGTGTATACAGAGTGATAGGAGAGAAATATGCATACATGTTTGATATAAAAATTCTGAAAGGAGATATATGTGTATTTAAACAGATATCTATATATCTCTTTAAATTTATTTATTTATTTATTCTACCACACACACACACAAACACACACACACAAACAGATGGAAAACCCTCTGATTTCTTTCTTATAACTTGCTAGGGTAAAAGCTACATTTAATTTGAAAATCCTTTACTCTTATCATAGTCCTTTCTCTTATATCTTAATTGAGCAAGTAACAGAAAAACCACAAAATTCCATGATATCACTGACCGCATAAAATACTAACATCTAAAAAATAGGACAAAGCTTTCCTCTCAATAGAACTAACTTGCTATAATTTATAGATAGACATATAGATAGATAGATATCCATTTAAATACATATATATCTCTTTTCAGGATTTTCCTATCAAATATGTATGCATATTTATCTCCCCCCACTCTGTGTAGACATACACACACACATACACATACACACACACACACACATATTCACATCCCTGTAACTCAAGTTTGGCTTGAGGTTTTTGTGGTTCTTAATAACTCTGCGTTACTGGTCCTTGGGCCTAATTGCCATCTGGCAAGCATCTGTTCTAGGCTAAACAGTAGCAAGGCCTCCAAAATACTGCAACTGGCCATTTACTTTTCTCTGATCACTCCCTACCCTTCTCTCATTCTCAGTTGTGAACTTTTGGGTGGGGCGCTACTACTGTTCCTAGATGAGGAATGTACCACAGTCTGAGCCAATCACCAAAAGGCATTTCCTTGCCACTGTGATTTGTTCATGAATTATGCACATATGATCCACTTTGGTCCAATAAGTGCATCTCAGGACATGGCAGGAGCTCCCTCTTTTGTGTCAGACCTGAGACCACCATATGGCGCCTGCAAATGAAAGCAGTACAGAGGCAAAGTTTACTGAGAGACGATAAAAATTCCAACAATTGATGGTAATTTTTGAGTCCCTGCATCTGCATCTGAGTAAGTTTCACTCTGACCTCTTTAATTACATAAGCAATAAATTCCTGTTATTAATTTATCTAGTTTAAGCAAAGTTTTGCTTATGTACAATGGAAATAATTTTAAAATAACAAGTACAAATCATAGAAGCCAAACTTGAGTTTTGGTGCCAAAGTGCTTCTGCTTGAAAAGAAATTCCTTTTTGGTATAAATCAAATGGGCACAGGGAGTCAGCGTACTCGGACTTAGGCCAGCCAAGAACACATGGCCCATTAGAACAAATGATCCCATCTGTTTCCTGTGGGAAAGGCTTTTCTTTCTGTATGTTTCAAATACTCTCTGCATTCAGGGTCTTTAAATGCCAACCGTTGTTCTAGTTCCTCAAACTCAACAAGCAAATAGAAACTATAAAATTTTGATGAACATCAATCAGAAAAGAAAATCTTACAACCAGATTACGAGTTCCCTCATAAGATAGTTGCATTTGGAAGAGAGACTTGTGTGATTCAGTATACCAAAAAGTTATTTCCCCACCTGTTCTCATCAAGCTTAATGAATACCTTACACATAAAACAATCGCTTTTGTTACCACATTCTATGTCTTGGCAAGCTTCAGACTTAACAGGTCCGTTAAAATGGTACCTTCTGCACAGAGGGCAACAATAATCTCTGGGCATCATTGTCATCAAGCCCTTCCCAAATGAAAAGACAAACTCTGTATCACATAAAGTCATCAGTAAACCATCTTCGGAAACTGGAGCAAAGAGAAGAATAATGTATTCAGATGTATTCAAGAGACACACATAACAAATACACACACTGTTTTACAGTATTTACATTTTGAAGGGAACACTTTGTATCTATTTTAAAAGCTTGTTGTGTTCTGTAATCTCCCCAGACTTTCAGACCCATAGCAATTTATCCGCACCTTTCTTGTGGTATTTATTACTTGCTACTTTTATTATCGTTATATGTCTATAAGTCTTATCTTTTCTACAAGAATGTGGGCTCCTTGAGGGAAGAGATTCTGTTTATCCTCATCTCTCAGGCATGGCATAGCACAGTGGCTTGTAGATATGGAACTTCTACAAATAAATGTTTAAGTATGTTTTTTAAAAGCAGGGCAAACCTGGATGGAGACAGAAAGCTTTTTTACTTAAAGGAGATTGGGTTAAAAGAAAGTTGTAAGAGTTGAAAATTATTGTATTATAGCTCAAACGTCAGTGAATAAATTTATTCTTCATGTAAACCCAATTATTCATTCATACATATAAACTCATTCATTAATTGAATATCTATAAAAGCTATTATAAGATCAAGAATAGAAGAGAAATTATAGCCAGCTAGTTCTATAGAGAGGAAAACTTGCTCCTTTTTTTTGGATCTCAGTATTGTATGCAGTCAGTGATACGGAATTTTCTTATTTCCCTGTTATTCTTCTTGCTCAATTAAGATGTGAGAGAAAGGTAGTATGATAAGAGTAAAGGATTTTCAAATTAAATGTAGATTTTTACCCTAGAAAGTTATAAGAAGAAAACTGGAGGGTTTTCCTTCTGTTTGTGTGTTTGTTTTTTGTGATAGAATAAATGTAGAGAAGAAAAAAACTGAGAGAAAGATAGAGAGAGAGTGCGTGTGTGTTTATGTAAAATTCTAAATTACCAAAGAACAAGAGACAGAATTATGTGTGAGTCCTGGAAAGACTTCTGAGCCTAGATGAAAGACACCAGCTGGCAAAAGAAATATTTCCCTTAAGCCTGTATAAAAATACCTGGATTAAGAACAGTCAGTAATTAGTGAGATAAGAATACCAAGTTGTACCTTATTCATAGGGTTCATTTAAACCTAGCTCTCAAATACATAAATAGTTTAATGCATTGATATCTTCAATGTCCGCACTTTTCTACTTGAAAATGTGGTTGTATTTATTTATTTCCCCCTTGTTCACATTCAAAAAGAAATTATTAGACCCAGGTCAAATGAAATAATTAAAATACAGTCAAAAACAAGAGGCCAATAATGGCAAGAGACAAAAACAGATCCTAAAACATTAGCTGATAAGGAGTTACTACTGTCAGAAAGAACACTTTCCTGGATGGGTGCTGTGGCTCACGCCTGTAATCCTAGCACTTTCGGGGGCTGAGGCAGGCAGATCACCGGAGGTCGGGAGTTCGAGACCAGCCGGCCCAACATGGCAAAACCCCGTCTCTACTAAACATACAAAAGATTAGCTGGGCGTGGTGGCAGACGCCTGTAATCCCAGCTACTCAGGAGGTTGAGGCAGGAGAATTGCTTGAACCTGGGAGGTGGAGCTTGCAGTGAGCTGAGATGGCACCACTGCACTCCAGCCTGGGTGACAAGAGTGAAACTCTGTCTCAAAACAAAAAAGAAAAACAAAAAGCAAACAAAAAACTTTCTTTTGAATTTGTTCCCATTCATATGAATAAATATTTTTAAATCACATACTCCACCAGTATAGAAAATAAAGAAAATATATTTATTGTTATTATCTAAGTAGAACCCTTAATTTTATAAATGGAAAATAAATACATTTGTGTTCAGCAAAATAACCGTATTTAAATGTGTTCTAATCAAAAACAACGTAAAAGCATTTTCTCTAATTTCTCTGTGCAGGTAGCATCGTAGTCTGCAGTTCAGACAGACAAAGAAACATTTTACTTTTTTTCTATAGAAGCATAATTATCTTTCAAGATCTGGATAATGTCTTGAAATCTCAGCCAATTTTATGTTTTTCCTCTCTCCTCCCTGAGGAAGTTTCCATGTTCTGATGTTCTGATAAGTTTTGTGTAGGCTACATCAGTCAAGGTGGGGATTCTGTCCTGTCGTGTCATTTCTCCATATAGGTATCTAAGGCTAAGTCCTTCATTCTGTTTCGGCTTTAGTCATTAGGTCCACATGGGTAGCTACAGAGATGTGCCTCATTCCCATTTACATGAACCCGACAGGTACCGAGTCTTTGCTGCTTTGGTGCAATGTTTGGTGTCAGAGAAATATTTCAGCTTCTGGGACACTCTGGGGCATTCTCTGAGGCTTCAGAAGAACCTCATTGGGTTGGACTAAGCAGACAGCATTTTCTGGAAATATTGCTGCTTCCTAGAGTTCAGCTTAGGTGAATCTATTCTAGAAAAGATGGTCATGGTCATAGAAAGGATGGGGTTGCAAAACGTGCTGGGCCAGCAGGGAAGTGAAGCAGATTTTCTCTATTTCATATTACTCCAAACATTTTTGTCTGTGCTTGGAGCTCTCTCAATTACCTTAAGCTATTTAGGCTTTGAATGAAAGCCAGGAAGAGATTGGCAGGCTACCTTTTTTTTTTTCCTTCCAGCTTGTCACTTCCCTCTCCGGAGGCAACAGCCCAGGATGTCCTAGCTGTTTGAATAAGAAAGTTCAGGACGATGGAATTATCAGGAGGGGTGAAGAAACACATCATTTAGCATCTCAAAACTTTCCCAGGAAGTAAGAAAAAATGTCTGTGAGGTTATGTAGAAGAAAATTAGCATAAAGTTGTGGCTAGGTAGAAATTAGCATAAATTAGAATAAAACAGTCTGATTTTGCTGATCTCTTTGCCTCTAAGCAATCCTATAAAACTAAACTTTAAATCTCTTTAAAACAGAGAAACTGGTGACAAAGGTATTCTTTTCTACTGCATAGTTTTCCTCGACTTTCTGGTATGCCCTAAAACATCCTTAGGGATAAATCTTTATTGTCTTCAATAGACCACACTATTAAAAGTTAAACTTTTTCCTCTGTGAAATATATTCAATACTAATAACTGGTCATTTTGACCTTGCCCTTGGGTAACTTGGTAAGTCATGCATTTAGTTTTTTTTTTTTTTTTTTTTTTTTTCAAACTCCTTTGTAAATTAATTCCTTACAAACCAATGTAATATATCTGGTGTTAATTTCAATTACAGTTTATAAATTCCTTCACAGAGAAAGTGTCACTAAAGTCAGACAATGTCTTTGTATGTCTTCTGCATCATGCAATACGAAAACTTTCTTATTGATTAGATCATTTTGTTCCACATTCATTACCATATAAATGCAAATTTGTACTAGTCTGGGAGGTTATGAATAAGTTGTAACTTAAATGATTGATGAGTTTTCCTTTTATTTGAAAATGGTTCAAGCATATGAAGCACCCATAAGCTTCTAATACTGTGTACGAACCATCCACCTGGACTGCCTCTGTGTAGTAAACATGCACCAACGTGCTCTGAACATCTCTTACATGTTGGTCATTGTCTACTTTCAGGGAGCCTGCCATTCCAAGGTAGGAAACTTGTGTCACCAGACACCCCTGCTACTAGGGTACACGTATGTGATCTAGACTCTGCCACTCACATGTACCTGCGCATACTGGGTTCTGAAGGTTATAGACACACACTTCTGAGCATGTGATAATTGATATTCTGGAAGCTGCGATGGGGGTGGCACCATGTTTCATGCAGGTAGCAGTGGCAGAGCTTCTGACATCCAGAACTGAATATCATGGAAGCCAAACAGTAACGAGGTACAATTTCCCCCATAAAGGCCCTTTTGGTTAACTAAGAATTGTTAACCAAATTAGTAGCTCAAGAGTCTGGTTTTCATACCTCCTGGAGAGCCATAAGTTACAAGTGATCTTTCATAAATTACTTTACTGGTTAAACTAAATGTTGTTTGCAACGCAAAACACTTTTATAATTATTACACAAATAATCATAAAATATCACATTTCTATGCAAAATAAACTAATCTTGTTCATTTCAACATGCTAAATTTGAAACGCTAGACATGTTTTGCATTCTAGGGGACACGGTGACCTAATCTTAGTAAGCTAAAAGATTTTCACTTCTTTCTTTGTTTATACATTTGGTGCACATATTTTTGAGTTGTTGAAAGGAGATTGTGTTTATAGGCATATTTTTTATTACTGGTATTTCAATTTAATACAGTACAGTGGAAAATGCAACTGGCCTGCCTAATACAATCACCCTAAACACTAAGGCATTCATTATGTGAGCAATTATTGGATGCTTTCTATGTACAAACTGTAGAAAAAGATGAAATGCATGAAATTAATACTAGGAGATAGTCTCAGTTTTCAAGCTCTCGCTATCACAGTTTTCTTGGATTAAGAATTGTATCAAAACTAGAAAAGTCTTCGTTATATCTCTATTATTTCTACGTTTTTCTCAAATTAATTGCTCTTTCCATAGAACTTATTTATTACTAAGGCTATCCAAGGAAAATAACCTATTCTGTTCCTGTAGGCCTCACCGGTAGTATCACAAAACTTTGTGTTATATTTTATAACAATATTTCTATTCATCTCCCACGGACCATATTAACATAAATGTCCTTTGGGGAAACAACCAAATAAATCACTTATGTGTCTCCAACCAAATAAATCACTTATGTGTCTCCAACCGTGGTCATGTGTCTTACAAGAATCCCAGAGCCAGCCACCCATCCTACTCTCATCCTAACCAAACCCTGCTTTGTGGTATCAATAACTAATTACATTAAAGTTCTGCCTCAGTAACATAGATTGATAGTTTCATTATAGCATTTAATTAGAATTGTTTTTAATTTTTCAGCAAGAAACAGTGTAAAAGGTGAAAGAACAGCTGTTGTAGGTCACATGGAAAGAACATGATGGAGTGACAAAAAATAAACTTTGCTAGAAAAGCCAAGTGGTATTTAAGTCTTTGGGAATGCCTTATGTGAAGGGAAGGAAGTCAGCCATCTGTCATATTTCATCTAATCAATGTCTCTGAACGTTATCACTAATGTTACCTGTGTGGTATGCACAGGCAAGGGCAAGAGGAAGTACTTGCAGAAACAAGGTCTGCTCTGTCTCAGTAAATTCTATTTCCTATAACATGGCACCACCTTAGCTTCTAGGAATATGAAGGGGATCTTTGATCCCTAATGTAGCTCCTTCCTGGATAGAAAATAATAATCTTCAGGTATTAAACAAACTTATAACAGGTATGACTATTTTTTTATTAAAGGGATAACTAGAGTAAAACTCTTGCCATGCTTTAAACTGATGTTAAACTGATATCCTCTTTAAAGATGGAAAACTGGTCAGGTATGGCGGCTCATGCCTGTAATCTCAGCACTTTGGAAGGCCAAGGTGGGTGGATCACCTGAGCTCAGGAGTGCGAGACCAGCCTGGGCAACATGGCAAAACCCTGCCTCTACAAAAAATACAAAAACCTAGCTAGGCATGGTGGTGAGTGCCTATAGTCCCAGCTACTTGGGAGGCTGAGGTGGGAGGATCACTTGAGCCTGGGAGGCAGAGGTTGCAGTGAGCCAAAATTGTACTGCTGCACTCCAGCCTGGGTGACAGAGTGAGACCCAGTCTCAAAATAATAATAATATTTTAAAAAATCAAGATGGAAAAGTGTGACACACACACAAACACATGTTGTATATATCATTAAGGAATTTTTTTCATGTAATTGTGGGAGCTGACAAGCCTAAATTGGTAGCAGCCTGGCAGGCTGGAAACTCAGGCAGGATTTGTATGTTGTCTTGGTATAGAATTTCTTCTCCAGAAAACCTCCCTGTTTGCTCTTAGGAACTTCAACTGATAGGAGAAGTCCTGTTCACATTATCGAGGTTAATCTCCTCTACTTAAAGTTAACTGATGGTAGGTGTTAATGACCTCTACAAAATACCTTAACAGCAACATCCAGACTAGTGAAACAACTGGCACCATAGCCTCGTTAAGTTGATGTAACATTTAAGCATCACACCTCTTTAAAAAAGAACCCTCCACAGTTTGTTTTCAGACATCTGCCTTCAGCCCTCTCGGACAAGAATGGCATGTACCTGCATGAGTGTCATCTCTCCATCTTCACATATACAAGGAACACGCTCTTTATCAATTACGGTACTTCTTTCCAATGAGTACAGAAATACTTCTTAACCCAGTGTTCCAAATGCCACTTCCATTTTCCAGAGCTAGCATGCAAAATAAAACATATTGACTCTCCCTTCCCAAGCAATTTAGTCACCTTGTGTTCTTAGCCTTTGCTTCTCTGCTGATTGTTACAGTATAGTTGGGAGCTGGATATTGAATATATTTGAATAGTTTTTGTTTTTAAAGGCTTTAGATAAAGATGAAAGCAAGAAAAAAACACAATGGGATTAAGACTCAATGCTGGTACAGCAGGACGAGAGGAGCCAAATGACAATGTGTCATAAGTCAAATAATACATACGGAAGTTAAAGCAGGTGAGAGACAGGAAGAAGAGCTGGGGAATTGTTCCACTTAATGACAAAAGAGCCAAAATTTCATGAACTGAAGGGGACCAGAGTGTGTCAATAAAGGGTTTTGAGGGCAAACCCAAAGTGAGTGTTTGGATGGTGAGGATGTTCTGAGTATATTAAGGATCCAACCTGAATTTTAAAGTTATGTTCTGTCCAGTTGAAGAGTCACTACAGTCTTTGGTAGAATGGGACAACCAATGTTTCCTAAACCTTACCCAGCCAGGCACAGTGGCTCACACCTGTAATTCTAGCACTTCGGGAGGCTGAGGCGGTGGACTGCCTGAGCTCAGGAGTTCAAGATCAACCTGGGCAACACGGTAAAACCCCGTCTCTACTAAAATACAAAAGAAATTAGCCGGGTGTGGTGGTGTGCACCTATAGTCCCAGCAACTCAGGAGGCTGAGGGAAGAGAATTGCTTAAACTCAGGAGGTGGAGGTTGGAGTGAGCTGAGATTGTGCCACTGCACTCCAGCCTGGGCAACAGAGTAAGACTCAATCTCCAAAAAAAAAAAAAAAAAAAAACCGGAATAGGAGCAGCTCCAGTCTTCAACTCCCAGCGCCAGCGACACAGAAGACCGGTGATTTCGGCATTTTCAACTGAGGTACTGGGTTCATCTCACTGGGGAGTGCCGGACGATCGGTACTGGTCAGCTGCTGCAGCCCGACCAGCGAGAGCTGAAGCAGGGCGAGGCATTGCCTCACCTGAGAAGCGCAAGGGGGAAGGGAATCCCTTTTCCTAGCCAGGGGAACTGAGACACACAACACCTGGAGAATCGGGTAACTCCCACCCCAATACTGCGCTTTGAGCAAACAGGCACACCAGGAGATCATATCCCACACCTGGCCGGGAGGGTCCCACACCCACGGAGCCTCCTCATTGCTATTACAGCAGTCTGTGATCTACCGGCAAGGCAGCAGCGAGGCTGGGGGAGGGGCGCCCGCCATTGCTGAGGCTTAAGTAGGTAAACAAAGCTGCTGGGAAGCTCGAACTGGGTGGAGCTCACAGCAGCTCAAGGAAACCTGCCTGTCTCTGTAGACTCCACCTCTGGGGGCAGGGCACAGAAAACAATAACAAAGCAGCAGACACCTCTGCAGACGCAAAGGACTCTGTCTGACAGCTTTGAAGAGAGCAGTGGATCTCCCAACACGGAGGTTGAGATCTGAGAAGGGACAGACTCCCTGCTCAAGCGGGTCCCTGACCCCTGAGTAGCCTAACTGGGAGACATCCCCCACTAGGGGCAGTCTGACACCCCACACCTCACAGGGTGGAGTACACCCCTGAGAGGAAGCTTCCAAAGCAAGAATCAGACAGGTACACTTGCTGTTCAGAAATATTCTATCTTCTGCAGCCTCTGCTGCTGTTACCCAGGCAAACAGGGTCTGGAGTGGACCTCAAGCAATCTCCAACAGACCTACAGCTGAGGGTCCTGACTGTTAGAAGGAAAACTATCAAACAGGAAGGACACCTACACCAAAACCCCATCAGTACGTCACCATCATCAAAGACCAGAGGCAGATAAAACCACAAAGATGGGGAAAAAGCAGGGCAGAAAAGCTGGAAATTCAAAAAACAAGAGCGCATCTCCCCCGGCAAAGGAGCGCAGCTCATCGCCAGCAACGGATCAAAGCTGGACGGAGAATGACTTTGACGAGATGAGAGAAGAAGGCTTCAGTCCATCAAATTTCTCAGAGCTAAAGGAGGAATTACGTACCCAGCACAAAGAAACTAAAAATCTTGAAAAAAAAGTGGAAGAATTGACGGCTAGACTAATTAATGCAGAGAAGGTCATAAACGAAATGAAAGAGATGAAAACCATGACACGAGAAATACGTGACAAATGCACAAGCTTCAGTAACCGACTCGATCAACTGGAAGAAAGAGTATCAGCAATTGAGGATCAAATGAATGAAATGAAGCGAGAAGAGAAACCAAAAGAAAAAAGAAGAAAAAGAAATGCACAAAGCCTGCAAGAAGTATGGGATTATGTAAAAAGACCTAATCTACGTCTGATTGGGGTGCCTGAAAGTGAGGGGGAAAATGGAACCAAGTTGGAAAACACTCTTCAGGATATCATCCAGGAGAACTTCCCCAACCTAGTAGGGCAGGCCAACATTCAAATCCAGGAAATACAGAGAACGCCACAAAGATACTCCTCGAGAAGAGCAACTCCAAGACACATAATTGCCAGATTCACCAAAGTTGAAATGAAGGAAAAAATCTTAAGGGCAGCCAGAGAGAAAGGTCGGGTTACCCACAAAGGGAAGCCCATCAGACTAACAGCAGATCTCTCGGCAGAAACTCTCCAAGCCAGAAGAGAGTGGGGGCCAATATTCAACATTCTTAAAGAAAAGAATTTTAAACCCAGAATTTCATATCCAGCCAAACTAAGTTTCATAAGTGAAGGAGAAATAAAATCCTTTACAGATAAGCAAATGCTTAGAGATTTTGTCACCACTAGGCCTGCCTTACAAGAGACCCTGAAGGAAGCACTCAACATGGAAAGGAACAACCGGTACCAGCCATCTCAAAAACATGCCAAAATGTAAAGACCATCGAGGCTAGGAAGAAACTGCATCAACTAATGAGCAAAATAACCAGTTAATATCATAATGGCAGGATCAAGTTCACACATAACAATCTTAACCTTAAATGTAAATGGACTAAATGCTCCAATTAAGAGACACAGACTGGCAAACTGGATAAAGAGTCAAGACCCATCAGTCTGCTGTATTCAGGAGACCCATCTCACACGCAGAGACATACATAGGCTCAAAATAAAGGGATGGAGGAAGATTTACCAAGCAAATGGAGAACAAAAAAAAGCGGGGGTTGCAATACTAGTCTCTGATAAAACAGACTTTAAACCATCAAAGATCAAAAGAGACAAAGAAGGCCATTACATAATGGTAAAGGGATCAATTCAACAGGAAGAGCTAACTATCCTAAATATATATGCACCCAATACAGGAGCACCCAGATTCATAAAGCAAGTCCTTAGAGACTTACAAAGAGACTTAGACTCTCATACAATAATAATGGGAGACTTCAACACTCCATTGTCAACATTAGACAGATCAACGAGACAGAAAGTTAACAAGGATATCCAGGAATTGAACTCATCTCTGCAGCAAGCAGACCTAATAGACATCTATAGAACTCTCCACCCCAAATCAACAGAATATACATTCTTCTCAGCACCACATCGTACTTATTCCAAAATTGACCACGTAATTGGAAGTAAAGCACTCCTCAGCAAATGTACAAGAACAGAAATTATAACAAACTGTCTCTCAGACCACAGTGCAATCAAACTAGAACTCAGGACTAAGAAACTCAATCAAAACCGCTCAACTACATGGAAACTGAACAACCTGCTCCTGAATGACTACTGGGTACATAACGAAATGAAGGCAGAAATAAAGATGTTCTTTGAAACCAATGAGAACAAAGATACAACATACCAGAATCTCTGGGACACATTTAAAGCAGTGTGTAGAGGGAAATTTATAGCACTAAATGCTCACAAGAGAAAGCAGGAAAGATCTAAAATTGACACTCTAACATCGCAATTAAAAGAACTAGAGAAGCAAGAGCAAACACATTCGAAAGCTAGCAGAAGGCTAGAAATAACTAAGATCAGAGCAGAACTGAAGGAGATAGAGACACAAAAAACCCTCCAAAAAATCAATGAATCCAGGAGTTGGTTTTTTGAAAAGATCAACAAAATTGACAGACCACTAGCAAGACTAATAAAGAAGAAAAGAGAGAAGAATCAAATCGACGCAATTAAAAATGAAAAAGGGGATATCACCACCGACCCCACAGAAATACAAACTACCATCAGAGAATACTATAAACACCTCTACGCAAATAAACTGGAAAATCTAGAAGAAATGGATAATTTCCTGGACACTTACACTCTTCCAAGACTAAACCAGGAAGAAGTTGAATCCCTGAATAGACCAATAGCAGGCTCTGAAATCGAGGCAACAATTAATAGCCTACCAACCAAAAAAAGTCCAGGACCAGATGGATTCACAGCTGAATTCTACCAGAGGTACAAGGAGGAGTTGGTACCATTCCTTCTGAAACTATTCCAATCAATAGAAAAAGAGGGAATCCTCCCTAACTCATTTTATGAGGCCAACATCATCCTGATACCAAAGCCTGGCAGAGATACAACAAAAAAAGAGAATTTTAGACCAATATCCCTGATGAACATCGATGCAAAAATCCTCAATAAAATACTGGCAAACCGGATTCAGCAACACATCAAAAAGCTTATCCACCATGATCAAGTGGGCTTCATCCCTGGGATGCAAGGCTGGTTCAACATTCGCAAATCAATAAACATAATCCAGCATATAAACAGAACCAAAGACAAGAACCACATGATTATTTCAATAGATGCAGAAAAGGCTTTTGACAAAATTCAACAGCCCTTCATGCTAAAAACGCTCAATAAATTCGGTATTGATGGAACGTACCTCAAAATAATAAGAGCTATTTATGACAAACCCACAGCCAATATCATACTGAATGGGCAAAAACTGGAAAAATTCCCTTTGAAAACTGGCACAAGACAGGGATGCCCTCTCTCACCACTCCTATTCAACATAGTGTTGGAAGTTCTGGCTAGGGCAATCAGGCAAGAGAAAGAAATCAAGGGTATTCAGTTAGGAAAAGAAGAAGTCAAATTGTCCCTCTTTGCAGATGACATGATTGTATATTTAGAAAACCCCATTGTCTCAGCCCAAAATCTCCTTAAGCTGATAAGCAACTTCAGCAAAGTCTCAGGATACAAAATTAATGTGCAAAAATCACAAGCATTCTTATACACTAGTAACAGACAAACAGAGAGCCAAATCATGAATGAACTTCCATTCACAATTGCTTCAAAGAGAATCAAATACCTAGGAATCCAACTTACAAGGGATGTAAAGGACCTCTTCAAGGAGAACTACAAACCACTGCTCAGTGAAATAAAAGAGGACACAAACAAATGGAAGAACATACCATGCTCATGGATAGGAAGAATCAATATCGTGAAAATGGCCATACTGCCCAAGGTAATTTATAGATTCAATGCCATCCCCATCAAGCTACCAATGAGTTTCTTCACAGAATTGGAAAAAACTGCTTTAAAGTTCATATGGAACCAAAAAAGAGCCCGCATCTCCAAGACAATCCTAAGTCAAAAGAACAAAGCTGGAGGCATCACGCTACCTGACTTCAAACTATACTACAAGGCTACAGTAACCAAAACAGCATGGTACTGGTACCAAAACAGAGATATAGACCAATGGAACAGAACAGAGTCCTCAGAAATAATACCACACATCTACAGCCATCTGATCTTTGACAAACCTGAGAGAAACAAGAAATGGGGAAAGGATTCCCTATTTAATAAATGGTGCTGGGAAAATTGGCTAGCCATAAGTAGAAAGCTGAAACTGGATCCTTTCCTTACTCCTTATACGAAAATTAATTCAAGATGGATTAGAGACTTAAATGTTAGACCTAATACCATACAAATCCTAGAGGAAAATCTAGGTAGTACCATTCAGGACATAGGCATGGGCAAAGACTTCATGTCTAAAACACCAAAAGCAACGGCAGCAAAAGCCAAAATTGACAAATGGGATCTCATTAAACTAAAGAGCTTCTGCACAGCAAAAGAAACTACCATCAGAGTGAACAGGCAACCTACAGAATGGGAGAAAATTTTTGCAATCTACTCATCTGACAAAGGGCTAATATCCAGAACCTACAAAGAACTCCAACAAATTTACAAGAAAAAAACAAACAACCCCATCAAAAAGTGGGCAAAGGATATGAATAGACATTTCTCAAAAGAAGACATTCATACAGCCAACAAACACATGAAAAAATGCTCATCATCACTGGCCATCAGAGAAATGCAAATCAAAACCACAATGAGATACCATCTCACACCAGTTAGAATGGCGATCATTGAAAAGTCAGGAAACAACAGGTGCTGGAGAGGATGTGGAGAAATAGGAACACTTTTACACTGTTGGTGGGATTGTAAACTAGTTCAACCATTATGGAAAACAGTATGGCGATTCCTCAAGGATCTAGAACTAGATGTACCATATGACCCAGCCATCCCATTACTGGGTATATACCCAAAGGATTATAAATTATGCTGCTATAAAGACACATGCACACGTATGTTTATTGCAGCACTATTCACAATAGCAAAGACTTGGAATCAACCCAAATGTCCATCAGTGACAGATTGGATTAAGAAAATGTGGCATATATACACCATGGAATACTATGCAGCCATAAAAAAGGATGAGTTTGTGTCCTTTGTAGGGACATGGATGCAGCTGGAATCCATCATTCTTAGCAAACTATCACAAGAACAGAAAACCAAACACCGCATGTTCTCACTCATAGGTGGGAACTGAACAATGAGATCACTTGGACTCGGGAAGGGGAACATCACACACCGGGGCCTATCATGGGGAGGGGGGCGGGGGGAGGGATTGCATTGGGAGTTATACCTGATGTAAATGACGAGTTGATGGGTGCAGCACACCAACAAGGCACAAGTATACATATGTAACAAACCTGCACGTTATGCATATATACCCTACAACTTACAGTATAATAATAATAAATAAATTTAAAAAAAAAAAAAAAAAAAAACCTGATGTGTCCTAGTCTTCACAGTATACCCTATAACCTGACACAGGTTTTGGGGCTTCCTGGTCAAGGTGAGTGAGTGCTGTGACACAGTTCTTCTGCTTCCAATATAGTGTCCAATTAGGAGTTCTCTGTAAGGCAGTATAAAACTGATCATTATATGATTCCAAACTGCAGCTGTAATGGTCATCTCTCTCAATGTACTGCACTGAACTTTTATTAGGTTGAATAGATATTTTATCAATCATGTAAACAATCATAATTTTATCTTCATGTTTACATTTTGTTTTCTTATTTCTCCTTATGATTTCAATAATAACCAATTTCATTCAATCAAAATGCCAGGGTAATCTTTGCCCCCAAGTCTTCCCCATGCACAGTGTCAAAGCACGAAGTCTTATCCCTTCTCTCCATCCCTTTCCTTTGTCCCCTGTTCTCTCTGTTCACTTATTCTTTCACTAGATTTGTATCTTTATCTAAAGATCTCTTTAGAGACTTCCTTACTTCCATCTCTGCAACTCTAACATGTATATTTCCCCTTCCAGTAGATTCGAATCCTGAAAACATGATACTGGTAATACTCATTTCATCAATGTCTTTTTATGAGTCCCATAATCCTAGAGTAGGATCCAAATTCCTTGACTTAGCATTCACTCTCTTCTATAATTTACACACAGCCTATCTTTTTAATATTGTCCTCAGCCATACTTCTGTTGTGAACTTCATAATTCGGGAAATTGCCATTTCCATAAAATGTCTTACTTTTTTCTTTTTTTAATTTTCAGGCCATTCCACCTGTATTCTGTCGACTACTTGATTTCCATCTTTCTGTTTGTCCCTTTTTCAAACCCCAGCTATAAAACTACCTCCTTTACATAAATCTTCCCTGATCTGTTACTACAGGGAATTCCTTTTCTTTTTGATGAACCACTACATCACTTGTAGCATATAGTATTTGATTATAATTACCTAGGAATAGACTGTATTCCCTTATTGTATAAACTCCTTGATGGTAAGATTTTTTTTACTCATTTCTCTTTTGCCAGTAGTAGCTTTGATAAATTAAATGTACATTGTATTTGGTAAATGAAATAATATATTGAAGAATGAGTCAATCCTTGGAGCAAATTCATTCTTGAGTCATCTCTTCTAATCCATGTGAATAGAAGACTTGGTTAGCAGAGATAATTACAATTTCAAGAAAATCTCTCAGTTCCACAGTATACACCTCTCTAACAAATCATTTTTCTGAAGCAAACTATAAGTATCAAAAATATAATATGAGTTATTTTCTCCACTTCCTTCATCCACTCTCATTTATTCTTACATTCTTTCATTCACCAAACATTTACTGTGTTTTTAATATATGTCGTCCTAATGCTAGAAATTAGAACTGTAGAGAACATAATTCCTACCTTCAAGAGGCTTTCTACTAGATGCAATAGAGATGTTAACTTTAGCATAAAGTTTAGTATGACAAGTGTTCTAGCAGAGAAATAAAGGTGGCCTTAGAAGGTAAAAGATGAGTCACCAAGCCAAATCAAGATTCAGTTAAGAATTCACCAAGACAGTAATGTCTGAGTTGAATGTTTAAGGGAAAATTGAAGTTGCATAAATGGACACCTTTGGAGGAGGTAGTCCTCCAGGGAGAACCTCATATGTGAGGGCACAGAGGCAAGGGCAAGCAGTACGGGCTCTCTGACTTGCAAGCAGTGGACTCACAGAAGACAATATTAGAGTGATGTGTTAAGTTTTTGATGGCCATTGTAACAAATTAGCATAAACCTGGTGGCTTAAAACAGCATAAATTTATTCTCTGACAGTTCTGGAGGCCAGAATTTGGAAATCAGTTTCAATGAACTGAAATCAGGGTGTGGTGTCAGCAGAGCCGCACTCCCTCTGGAGGCCCCAGAGGAAACCTGTCTCCTTGCCTGCCTCAGATTTTGGTGGCTGTCCACATTCCCTGACTTGTGCCTGCATGCTTCCAGACTCTATTTCCATCATCATGTGGCCTTCTTCTTTGTGTGGCCGTCTAATCTTGGTCTACTTCCCTGTTATAAAGACCCACCCAAATTATCCAGGATGATCTTCCCATCTCAAAATCCTTCACTTAATCACATCTACAGAGAACCCACCTTTCCTCCTAAATATTGTAGTACCTGGATTGCTTCCAAATACATACAAGCACAGGTAAATGCTCACATTCCCCTAAAGAAGGAAATTAATTGAACTATTGGCAATACCTTGACATCATATTGCAGTAAAAAGCTAAAGCTCTGATCCGGAAACAAATTTATTTTGTCATTAGAAAAAAAGGAACAATTTATGTGGTTCTTTAGATAAAAAAGGAAAATGACAGAGGAGAAGTAACAGAAGAGTGGGCTCAGGGGAGAGAAACCAGGATTACAGTAAACTCTATGTATCAGCCAAGATGCTATAAGTAATATGGGAACAGAATTTAACAGAGGAATTAGAATTTGGACAATTGTGGCATAGCTGAGGAAGTGAATGTCTGGAAAGGTGACTACAAAGATTAGGAAAACTTTAATCAATCAGTCTATCTGAAGTACTGATGTGGATGGAGTGGGGTCCAAGAATGTGTGGCTCTTGAAATGAAACACAAAGATCAAGCCAAGTAGAGGTCTGTAGACCCTGCTGCTTCTGGTGGCAGCCCTTGAGTTCAAATAGCAATGTCCTCAGTGGGCCCACAGATAGTGGTCTGGTGGTGGGCTTGGAGTCACAGTTGTGAAGAGAACCAACCATTGAATAAACAAGTGGATGCAGAGGAAAATGAAGACAAGCTGGGATGCTTAGGGCACCTCTTTGTACACCTGTCACGATCTCTCTTAGTCCATTTTCTGCTACTATTAAAAAAATACCAAAGACTTGGTAATTTATTTTTGTAAAAAAGAGACCTATTTGGCTCATGAAGGCTGGAAAGTCCAAGAGCACAGCTCCAGCATCGGGAAAGAGTTATCCCATGGTGGAAAGGCACCACATGATGAAAGAACATGTGAGACAAAGAGGAAATCAGGTTGAATTCATCCTTTTTATCAGGAACCCATCCTCACAATAACTCACTCATTCCTACCATAATTAGCCTTTCCATGAATGCAGAGCCCTCATCACCTCTGAAAGGTCTCATCTCTTAATACCGCTACGGTGGCAATACAATTCCAGTATGAGTTTTAGAGAAAATATTTAAACCAATTCAGCCTCTGACTACAACAACCTTCTAAGAACACGGATTTCAGCTTCAACTTCCTTTAAATTCAATTCGCCTTTAAATCCCATGCAATTTCTTCTTTTGGCAAACTATTATTTTATGGTTTGCTTTACTTAATAACAGAAAGGGGTCTTTTTTTCTCTTGTTTCGTTGATCATGGCTAATATTAGAGATCCCTCGTCATAACCAAACTGACACAACACATTCCAATAGAGCCTATGAGATGTGCAAAAGGAATCCCAAATAATTTCTTTGAGTGAAACTTTTATGTGACTCAAGAGAAAGGGTGATTTCACATCTGGGTCAAGATAGGAAAGTGCAGAGTAGTATTCATGGAAGAGGCAGGAGGCAAACAAAATGCTGAGAATAAAACTTCTCCCCCAGATTCATTAATATCTTGAAGAGCTTCTACAGCCACAGGAGACTAAGCCAATTTACCTTAATCTTGACAGACAGAAAGGCTTCCCTCTAACATGCTGCGTTACAATTTATCAAATTCTGAAAGTCAGGAGCTTAGGAGAGAAATTCAAGATGATTCTAAGCATTCACAGCATTAAGTCTCTGGAAATACTCCCCGAAATCTTTTTTCCCCTATTGGATTTATTTCTTTTTGCTTTACTTGATACTCAAAAAGATTTGGTTATTTTTTTCATTGTGTCAATCTGTAAATCTGACTTCAAACTCTCAGAATTTTGGATTAGTTGCTTTTAGAGACTCAGAGGACAAATCCTGCCTTTGCCTCTTAGTGGGATGAGAAATTCTTATCTGAGCTAACAAACAGCAAGATTAGATTATCAATTCCTAGTGTCTCCCATTATAGTTCATGCTGCAGGAAGCAGTTCTAGAGAGTGTGTTAACCTGGTCTTTGTTCAATTATGTGCTTGACTTGTGTCCTTGAGAACCTAATGTGTATGTACACCCTGGACTATTAAAATCTATTTGAATTCCTGTAAGAGTCTGATAGTCTTCAGATCTCATGGTCTCTCAGAGAGGCACCTCATACGTAAGAGGTAACTGGTGCCAGTTAACACAGACACTAGTCTCAGTTCCATGAGTATGAACTCATGGATAGTTTTGATGTGAATAATCTCACCTTATCATTAGTAGTAAATATAAATATATATGTGTGTGTGTGTGTGTATGTATGTGTGTGTGTTTTATATATATATAAAACACAGCAACTGATATTTTACAAACTGCTTTTGCAAACATTTGTGTTTCATAACAGTGTAACTACCCAAGGGGTTCTTTGTGCCAGCTGCCCAGATAGAGCCAATTTATCAAGACAGAGGAACTGCAGTAGAGAAAATGTTTAATTCACACAGAGCCAGCTAAATGGGAGACTGGAGTTTTACTATTTCTCAAATCAGTCTCCCCCAAAATTCGGAGACTGGGAGTTTTTAAGGATAATTTGGTCAGTAGGGGGCCAGGCTGTGGAGAGTGCTGATTGGATAGGTCAGAGATGAACTCCTAGGGAGTTGAAGTTGTCTTCACGCGCTGAGTCAGTTCCTAGGTGGGGTCCATAAGACCAGATAAGCCAGTTTACACATCTGGGTGGTGCCAGTTAATCCATTGAGTGTAGGGTCTGAAAAATATCTCAAGCATCAATTTTAGGTTTTAGAATACTAATGCTATCCTCAAGAGCAACTGCGGAGGTTTAGAATCTTGTAGCCTCCAGCTGCAAGACTCTTACACCATAATTTCTAATCTTGTGGCTAATTTGTTAGTCTTACAAAAGCAGTTTGGTCCCCAGGCAAGGAGGGAGTTTGTTTCAGGAAATGTTGTTAACATCTTTGTTTCAAAGTTAAACTCTAAACTAAGTTCCTCCCAAAGTTAGTTTGAGTTACACCCAGGAATGAACAAAGAAAGCTTGGAGGTTAGAAGCAAGATGGAGTGGGTTAGGTCAGATCTCTTTCAATGTCATAATTATCTAAGTTATAATTTCTGCAGAGGTGATTTTGACACTGCTTCATGGTAGGCAAGGTAAAAATGTTATTCCTATGTTAATGATAAGAAAACCGGAAAACAGAAAAGTGAAGGCTCTTCCCTAAGTTAGTATAGCCAATGAGTATCAGAGCAGATCTCAACTTATTTCCAATCTACACTTGAATGAACGTAACTATCTTTTCAAGAGTTGAAAATAAATTTACAGGAAATATCACATTCCACATCCCAGTACTATCTGGGGAAAAATGGGGAAGATATTTATCTTTCACTATAAAAAGAAAAACCAAGTCCTTGGATGCTAAGTGCCCAAAGATGCTGTATTAGTCTGTTCTCACATTGCTAAAAAGAACTACCTGAGACTGGGTAATTCATAAAGAAAAGAAGTCTAATTGGCTCATGGTTTCGCAAAATGTACAGGAAGCATGGCTGGGGAAGCCTCAGGCAACTTACTATCATGGTGGAAGGCAAAGAGGAAGGAGGGACGTTTTACATGCCCTGCGCAGGAGGAAGAGAGAGAGAAGCGGGAGGTGCTACCCTCTTTTAAACAACCAGATCTCGTGAGAACTCACTCACTATCACAAGAACAGCAAGAGGGAAATCTTCCCCGATGACCCATCCACCTCCCACCAAGCCCCTTCTCCAACACTGGGGATTACAATTCAGTAAGATTTGGGTAGGGACACAAATCGAAGCCATATCAAACACCTAGCCAGTCAGATGCAAATAAGTAAGACCCCAAAATGTCATATCTGAGCTCTTTCTCAGACCCTTATTTCTAATCAAACCAAATAAAACATTAGGGAATTGTGGAAAGCAAGAAGATATTTATTCCAAAGTAAACAACCCGTATACCCTGCCTCTGGTAAGGGAGTCTGCCTTCTTAATTTTAATTGATAACTTAAAATTCCTAGTCAGCCAAATTACATTTTATTGCATATTCCAAGATGTCATAATGATAATTACTCTTCTAGAAAACAAGACAGTTTGTTGTTATATCCAGAGAGGCAAGGAGCTAAGTTTGTGCTTGGTGAATTACAACCAATGGGTGCCACTAACCTTCAAACGTGCTATTACATTATTTAACTTTTAGACAGAATAATAGAGTTCTTGATCATTAATATGATTTTAATATCTGATAGTTCAAGAGGGTAATAATGTTGTAGAGCTAAGACAGGAGGAAAAGGTAAAATTATCATCACTACTGGTGATTCACTGCTGGTATGTGACGCTAAAAATATGCTTTATTACTTGATTTTAACTTAATAATTCAGAAGAAAAGGTAACAATTCAGAGAGTCAGAAAATGGGGAGTGATTAAATTCTCTCTTTTTTTCTACATAATTCAATAAAATTGAAATTTGAAGGTGTTTCAATTACCCAGAGGACAAGATGTTTGTTCACCAAACATTTGCTAAACAGCTACTATGTTCAAGGCCCTAGACTACTAATCCAATCTCTAAAACTCCCTTTCTTCAGGTGCTCTCAGTATAACTGTGGAGTAAGATGGGAAAAGAATAAATCACGTGGCCAGGCACGGTGGCTGATGCCTGTAATCCCAGCACTTTGGGAGGCTGAGGTGGGCGGATCACAAGATCAGGAGTTCAAGACCAGCCTGACCAACATAGTGAAACCCCATCTCTAATAAAAGTACAAAAATTAGTGGGGCATGATGGTGCATGCCTGCAGTCCCAGCTACTTGGGAGGCTGAGGCAGGAGAATTGCTTGAACCAAGGAGGTGGAGGTTGCAGTGAGCTGAGATCGCACCACTGCACTCCAGCTTGGGTAACAAAGCAAGACTCCATCTCAAAAAGAAAAAAAAAAAGGAATAAATCATGTTGTACTACATTCTACCATATAGAAGAATTACTTTCTCTTCCTGGATCAGCCCAGGAAAGCTCACAGAAAAAGTGAAAGTAAGTAAAGATGAGTAGTTCCTTTATCTAAAAAAGAAAGCAAAGTGAAAGAGGAAGGATAAGTGTCCATGTGCCTGGCCCTGTGACAGAAGATGCATACATAAGGCAGGGATTTTGTCTGTGTTGCTCGACTCTTGTAGCCCCTGTGTGACCTGCTGATGTCACTCAATAAACATTTATTGGGCAGAGAAGTGACCCCTAGGTACAAGGATAACAGAATGTGAGAATTGTTTTTATCTTGACTCATGTTTGACCATAATTTTGCATTTGTCTGCTTTCTGATTCAGGTTCACAGTTCATTCTTAGCAATGCCAAGATACAAAAACTTCTGAAAACCAAAAGTATTTTCTTAACTCATTTGGTGTCAAAATATAACCTGACTTGATCTCATTTAGTGGAAAAACCTAACCTGGAGTGACATAAGGCTATATTTAATCTAAATTTACTCTAATTAGTGGGAATATTTACTGAGAAAGTAATGGTGTTTGGCAATGTGGTGCTGCCCCAGACCTCGCTGGGGGTGTTATATAATATGCATTACATGTACTACTTTAGCACCTTTTCAAGATCTGAAAAATGTTGAATTACAAAACACATTTGCCCCAAGAGCTTTAGATAAAGGATTGTAGACCTGTAAAACATTACAAATGAGCCTGATGAAATTCACAGATCCTATCAGCTTTTGCTTCTTTACCTCCTTCTGGCTTATTGTTCAGGGTTGGTCTTATGCCAATCTCAGTGCGTGTTATTGTGTGGCCTTACTGTGGCCCCAGGTAATCGCTGCCCCGTATATGTGCTCCACTCTAGTCCAGCCCTTGTTTGTGGCTGGCCCTGCCAGGGGCCCTGTATTAGTTTCAAATGTCCAAAGACACTTTGCACACCTGACCCTGATGTATTGTCACCATTTTAGGGATCATATAAGTACGGCTATAGAACTGTCATTTGAGGCCGGGCGCGGTGGCTCAAGCCTGTAATCCCAGCACTTTGGGAGGCCGAGACGGGCGGATCACGAGGTCAGGAGATCGAGACCATCCTGGCTAACACGGTGAAACCCCGTCTCTATTAAGAAATACAAAAAAAAACTAGCCGGGCGAGGTGGCGGGCGCCTGTAGTCCCAGCTACTCGGGAGGCTGAGGCCGGAGAATGGCGTAAACCCGGGAGGCGGAGCTTGCAGTGAGCTGAGATCCGGCCACTGCACTCCAGCCTGGGTGACAGAGCGAGACTCCGTCTCAAAAAAAAAAAAAAAGAACTGTCATTTGATCTCAAGCCTATGGTTAAACTCTGATGCCAAATCACCTTTCCTGTCCCTCCATCCCTCAAACCATTGCACTCCTCTCACACAAAATGTGTTACTATAACCAGCGTTGTCTCAGATACTGAAATTAATACTAGTTAGATATTCTCTAAGAATTTAGCCACAAGTTACAGATAATCTTTAATGGTAACAGAGACAAGGTTCACCAAATGGAAAGAGAAAGTAGAGTAAGAAATTACCTTCACCTGATGTGAATGGACTATTTTGGGGTGCCTCCGAAACTGTAAAGCTCAATACGCTAAAGGAAAAGGTACAAAGAAGCAAGGAAACCAAGTCAAAGACGTTGTCTATTGCAAATCTTGCCAAGGACAAACTCTGAACTCAACAATAAAGACATTCTGCTTGTTCCAAGCACCTAATATGTATTAGATGCTGCAGCCAATGATTTGTTGCCTCATAGAATCCTCACAATAACCAGTAAGATAAGTTTAGATACCTTTATTTTACAGAGAAGGAGAAAGGCATATTAGGATTGAAAAACTTCCCCTAAAGACATAGACCTTGGACAAGGCAGACCTGGGAGTAGGTTTGTTCCCCATACTATGCAGCTCTGCCTCATACAACTCTGTGCTTAAGGCCACATGCAAAAGGATGCTGGCCTTAACAAAAAGAAGGACCCTTACTCTGTACTTCTAGGAATGTATAGAATACCCATCTCATCACTGATTAGCAGTAATCAATAATGAATTGTGAATAGGTGATGGTTTTATCAATAGGCTCATCTGATTTATTATTATTGATATCAATAGCAGTGGCATGTTGAGTGGCTAATAGAGCCTGGGCCTCGTGCTGAGCACTGATCACGAATCATCTTCTCATTCACCCTGCCAGGAAGGCATTATAATCCCTGGGATTCAGAGAACTTGAGTAACTTCCCTGTGATTCCTCTGCTAGCAAGTGGAAGACAAGAGATTTAAATATACAATTATCTAAACATATACTGAAGCATGAGCTAAAACACATGCTCTTTCCTCACATCATGCTGTAACACTTTCCAATAAGAATCTATTGTTGGCATTGAATCCTAAGAGCCATATCTTTTTCACAGCACTCACCCTTGAGCCATTGTTGAAGGAAGATGGAAGGCTCATAGTACCACCACATTTTCCCTCTCCTAAGAAACGAGAAACACAGAAGCACGTATGGACTTTGGAGTGCCCTAGAAGGACCACCTATGACTCACCATGCTATGAGGATGCAATCTCACTTCAGAAATAAGAAGACAAAATTATTTAAATAATTATACTGTAATCCACTCACTCTTCCCGCACATTGAGAAATCCATCTGTGGGCTGCTTGAGTTCAGCCAGCTCTCTCACCTGTGCAGCATTGAGGCTGTACTGCACCGAGCTGTGAACAGGCCACCAGTGGTTTTTTGTCAAGTGATGTGATTTTTCAAACCTTGCTCACCTATTACAAGACAGCATGGATGATAGGGCACACAGACATAGAAAAATTACCCCTACTCTTCTCCTGGGAAAATACTGCAGCAAGAATATTATCTTCTAGCTGTGATACAGGATGGAATTTAAAAAGAGAGCGATGCCATTAGCACAGAGCTCTGCATCTTTCCAAGCCTTCTTCCTGCAGACCTATGAGGTGCCCCTTCATATTGCAACCCCAGCACCTAAGAACTGGATAATTGAGTGATTTTCAACCAGGGAAAATAGGGCCACCCCACCCCTGGGTAGTAGTATCGATGGAGGAGTTTAGAAATGTGTGTGGGGTATGAGAAGTGCAGTCATGGTGACATGAATTGGAGAGCTGGTCTGTCTTTTAGTTAAGGGAAACCAGAAATATGTGAGCCTGTTCCACAAAATATCAAGACCAATTCTTCTGTTGCAGGGTATGGCCATAGCACTGCCGTTTGGTTCCAAGCCTATGGTTAAACTGTGATGCCAAATCACCTTTCCTGTCCCTCAATCCCTCAAACCATTGCACTCCTTTCACACAAAATGTGTTACTAAAACCAGCATTGTCTCAGACATTTAAAGCTGGGAATATCTAGTTAGATATTCTCTAACAATTTAGCCACAAAAGAAGAATAATGGAGGGAAACAAAGTAAATGGAGAAAATAATACAATAATTCTTAAAGTTACAGATAATTGCCTTTCTTGATTTTTAAATACAACTTTAGAAAAACTAGGAATCAACCTAAACTAACATAAAAAATATTGCTTATCATTGTCCCACAGTTATATTTCTCTCATGCTCCCCTCACTCTACATCTTTAACCCCAAATTTAATCATTGACAGAAATAGATGGTTGGGATATGACCACTTAATTATCTGGTTCTGCACCAAGTAGGGTATTTTTTTGGCTCAGTGTACAAATGTACAATGTATTGCATGTGTCACTACACAATGGCTTTCAGGTAAATTCAGTCATAGCCTGTTTTTGTATGACCTGGAAGCTAAGAGTGGCTTCTACATTTTTAAAGGGTTAAGAAGAAGGAAGAAGAGAAGAAAAAGAAAAAGGAGGACGAGGACAAAAATATATAACAGAGATCACATGTGGCCTCACATAGCCTGGAATATTTGCTACATGGCTTTTTAAAGGAAAAATGTTCTGACCCCTATCTGCATTAATAATTTTTAACTCAAGCATTTTGAGACCAGGGATAGTGATAAGGCCTCTCCTGAGAAAATGTTGATCAGTCTCAGCACCATGCAAAGAGGTTCCTAACTGAGGATATATTTTAAATAACAAAGATGTAGAAAAGGCAGCTCCTAACTTGCCAATCCTGTATGTGGTCTGGAAGCAGATATCAAACGTAAATCCCCATGAGCCTTAGCGAAGCATCAGGTCTTGCTGCGTATTCAAAAAAATGCCCTCAGTTTGGCTTAAGGTCATTAGCAATAGCCCCCAGGTCTTTACTAATGTGTTACTGATTCAGGGGCCCAAATAGTCATCTGGAGCTCTATCCCTCCTACCTCAGTTTCCATTAATTCTTTGCTATTAAGTAGCAAACAAATTAGGCAAATATTGTCAAGAAGGGGATTACGAAGATTAAAATTAACAAAAGAGACAGTTGGAGGATTTATAGCAAAGGCTGGTTCCAGTCAAGTTTCACTGGGAAAGAGCATCATCTCTATCTCATTTGCCAGTAATTAGCTCTGCCTTTATTGCATTGTAAATACTGCTTTAATTACCGCACTCCTTAGTTCAGAAGATGGAACTCAGTATCCTTATTGGATTTCATGTTCTGGCAATCCCTCAGAGCCTTTGCTGTGCACAATAGATGTATGCAAATGCAACTGGTAATGGCTACGTGAAAGGATTACAAGGAATAGATTTGAACAATGTGAGTCACGCACAGTTCTGGAGAAGGAATTGCCTGCGCCCACTTCCCCTCCCCGCTTCGTTATAATCCTGATCCCCCTTACTCTGGAGTCTCAGGAAGAATTAACAAACATAGATAAGGCAACTCTGTTGGGATAACATTTGAAAAGGCTTAACTAAGCCAGTGGAGATAACCATCTTTAGGATATCCAGGCTACAAAACGAAAGTGGTCATCAATTAGGCATTAGTAGCATCAGCTAGGAAATGAACCATGAGGTACAGGGGCCAGAGCCAGAGGACTCGGGCTTGAGGCTCAGCTCATCCATTAACTCACGGGGTGGTTTGGGTAAATCATTTCTCTTTGGAACCTTAACTTTCACCATTGAAAAATGGAGAGTTAAATAAGTGATTGTATATAACTCCAGATCAAAAATTGCATGGATTTATACATTTTGGAAGACATTTTAAAACACATCTATTTTAATTCTGTGTGGCAGATTTCACTGGTGCCACATGATATTCCCTAAGGCCACCTTTGCTTTCACTTGCTACTATTGTAGACAATTCTATGAAAGTTTATGCTTCCTTTGCATTCTCAATTGCCTACCAAGTGCATACCTTGCTTTTCCATATTCTGCTCCAGGATCAGCTCTCTGAGCACCACATGAGTGGAGCTCCCGAAAGCAACACTCAATGAAAAGGAGGCAGGTCTAGATGCACAAGTGTTCCATTCTCCCATCTTTCATCCTGGAAAATATTTGGGATGCTCCTGAGGGAACCCAGAGGAATTGAAACCCATTGACTATGAGAGTGACCTCAATATTGTTCTCTTTATTGGCTTTTCTTCCTTCTTGCTTCTTCACACCTGCTTCCAAGGTTTAACTCCTAATAAAATCTTCCTGTCAAGGTACTTATTTCAGACTCTGCTTTCAGGGAACACAAACTAACACACTCTTTTAGTTTAATGACAAAGGAATTAGGTAGAAAGGGAATGATGTAACTAGACCAAGGTGAGTGTTTAATCTAGTGTTCTTTCCACTGCCTTATTTATAGAAGGACAGTCCACATGGTTGAAAAATACATGCAGAGGAGACCTACTGTGCTTCCTTCTTAACAGCGCATCAAAAAAGATACAACCAGCCAATAGAGAAATATTAACAAAGCACATGATATAAAAGTTAAGACTCATCACAGATGAATGAGATTATCAATAATAAAAAGAGAATAAGAACACATTTTTTGCATCAAATGGACCCAGATTTGAACCCTAGCTCTGTCATTTAGTAGCTGTGTGATTTTATTGTATAAGCTGTCTTAACTTTATTTTGCTTATCTATAAGATGTCACAAATAATAATACCTAAAATATAATAACCTCCCAATAATTATCTTATAAACATTGTTCTTACCAACCAAAAAAGCAAACGATCAATACTGTGAATGATAACTGTACTCAAAACTTTAGATTTTAGTTAATCTGTGCCCCTTCCAAATGACAGCCTGATACAAGTGTTTTTTTTTTTCCCTCTTTTCTGATTATTGAGGCACAAAGACACAGCAAAACACAAATGAAAGAGGAACACTGAAAATGCTTTTTTGTCTAGGACTTCAACAGAGGCTCTTTGATGACATTTGGCACTAATTTTCATCTTCCTTTTGTGTTATAGACTGACACTCTCATAGTTGATGAAGATTGAGACAGAGATCCATCCTTCCTGGCTTTCCATTTTTCTAAGCCACCTGTGCCAACTGGTAGGGAACGTATTCCAGATTCTGCAGAATTAGCAGGCAAGAATCCAGTGATGAATACACAGGAATGCAAAGCCACGTCAGGAAATCATCCAATCTCAAGGGCCTTAAATGTCATCAGATCTTCACTACAGTAACCCTGCCAATTGGTAACCCTGCCTCTCCTGAATATTGTCACATTCCAAGCCAGACTATTCCATATTTTCACAGCTCTGACTTTTAGAAATCATTTCTTTATACTCATCCAAAATATTTTCCTTGTGACTCACATTCATCATCTGTCATAATTCTAATCTGCTACATCATTTAGAACAAAAGCTAATCATTTTGCCATATGGCGACCCTTGAAAAAAACTGGAAATCTCAGCCACATCTGCTCTTGGTTGCCACTTCTTCTGAAACCCCATATCTTTCCTTCGTTCTTCACTTATATTCCACCGCTCAGGGAAATCAGAAAAATAACTTGAAAAAATCTGAATACCTAACGTTCTTTGAAATTAAAACAAATAATAATAACATGACTTTATTTTTAAACAAATCATTGAGAGTTGACCCTCTGATCAAATAGGTCCATAACTACATTTTACTTACAAGCCAGATGTTCAGATAGGAAGAACATGGATTCTGGAGTCAGGACAATGTAAATTTGAACCTCAGCTCTGCTATTTATTAGCTGAATGATCTAAAACAGATGACTTCACCTCTCTGGGCCTCAGTTTCCTTATCTGTCAAGTTGACAACACCTGTCTCAAAGAGTTACTGTGAGGAACAAATGAGAGAAATAATGCGAATACGCTCAGGATGTAGCCTGGCCACGCAGTACAGTAAAAAGAAAATGAGTTCGAAGCACGTGAAAGAGTTGGAATCCTGGCTGTGCTATTGTTTATCTATGAAAATTTGTAGGAGAAATCCAGGTATTCTGAGTCTCCTTTTCCTCATTTGTCACATGGGAAATAACACTGAATTTAAAAATCTTATTGTATACATTAGAAATATTATTTGCAAAATGTCTACCACACACCCGTTTTTTCAGTTATCTTTATTTTTACAAACTTACAAAACTTTCTTTTTCCCTTCTCGTCCGCGGAATCTTACTAGAACATGTAAACCAGGGTTATCTCCTAAATCTAAGTTTTTACAGAGGTGGGAATGAGAGGAATAAACATTATGACAAGAAGATGTTGAACATGAATTTATGAAATGCAAAGAAAAGTCCAAAAGATTCCTCTGGAAAGTCAAAGAATTTTAATTTTTCTGGTAAAAAGCCATATAGTAAATATTTCAGGCTATGTGAGGCCACATGTGATCTCCATTATATATTTTTGTCCTCCTCCTCCTCCTTCTCCTCCTCTTTCTTTTTCTCCTCTTCTTCCTTCTTCTTAACAACCCTTTAAAAAGGGTTGTTAAGAATTTTATAAAATTCTTTTATAAAATAATTTAGAAAAAATATGATTTAAAATACTGTTATGACAATATACATTCTGCTTTCTTCTATTATTATGATTATTAATATTACTGAGACCAGGTCTCACTCTGTTGCTGAGGCTAGAGTGCAGTGGCATTATCACTGCTCACTGCAGCCTCTATCTCCTGGGCTCAAGCCATCTTCCTACCTCAGCCTCCTGAATATCTGGCTTTTCTTTTTTTTTTTTTTTTTTTTTTGGTAATTGGTAGAGACAAGGTCTCCCTGTGATGCCCAGGCTAGACTCAAACTCCTGGGCTCAAGTGATCCTCCTGCCTCAGCCTCCCAAAGTGTTAGGATTACAAGTGTGAGCTGCCATGCAGATTAATTTCTGTGTATGCTAATGTTCATAAAGAGATCAAGTCTTGTAACTGTGACAAAACAGGACACCAGTGATTCTGTCATTTCTCGAGTTAAAACATCATCAGAGATGATGAGCATTTTTTCATGTGTCTGTTGGCTGTATGAATGTCTTCTTTTGAGAAATGTCTGTTCATATCCTTTGCCCACTTTTTGATGGGGTTGTTTGTTTTTTCCTTGTAAATTTGTTTGAGTTCTTTGTAGGTTCTGGATATTAGCCCTTTGTCAGATGAGTAGATTGCAAAAATTTTCTCCCATTCTGTAGGTTGCCTGTTCACTCTGATGGTAGTTTCTTTTGCTGTGTAGAAGCTCTTTAGTTTAATGAGATCCTATTTGTCAATTTTGGTTTTTGCTGCCATTGCTTTTGGTGTTTTAGACATGAAGTCCTTGCCCATGCCTATGTCCTGAATGGTACTACCTAGGTTTTCTTCTAGGGTTTTTATGGTATTAGGTCTAACATTTAAGTCTCTAATCCATCTTGAATTAATTTTCATATAAGGAGTAAGAAAAGGATCCAGTTTCAATATGACCCAGCCATCCCATTACTGGGGATATACCCAAAGGATTATAAATCATGCTGCTATAAAGACACATGCACACGTATGTTTATTGCGGCACTATTCACAATAGCAAAGACTTGGAATCAACCCAAATGTCCATCAGTGACAGACTGGATTAAGAAAATGTGGCACATATACACCATGGAATACTATGCAGCCATAAAAAAGGATGAGTTTGTGTCCTTTGTAGGGACACGGATGCAGCTGGAAACCATCATTCTTAGCAAACTATCACAAGAACAGAAAACCAAACACCGCATGTTCTCACTCATAGGTGGGAACTGAACAATGAGATCACTTGGACTCGGGAAGGGGAACATCACACACCGGGGCCTATCATGGGGAGGGGGGAGGGGGGAAGGATTGCATTGGGAGTTATACCTGATGTAAATGACGAGTTGATGGGTGCTGACGAGTTGATGGGTGCAGCACACCAACATGGCACAAGTATACATATGCAACAAACCTGCACGTTATGCACATGTACCCTAGAACTTAAAGTATAATAATAATAATAAAATTAAATTAAATTTAATTAAATTTAAAAAAAAAACCATCATCAGAGAAATTCATAGGGATTAAGCCATATAGAAAGTGCTTGAACCATTGGGAAGAATGTCAAATGTTCTGGATGATGCACAGGAAAGACAGATAGAACACCACAGAGCATCTAGTTAGGGGCACAGCTTTCAAGAGGTGTGGGCCTGCTTATGAGCTGTAATGGCAGGAGTACAGTGGGCTCAGTGCCAGTCCATCACTGACCCTGGAAAAATATGCTCCCCACACACATCCTTCCAAAAAAGACTATCTGAATGCACAAAAGCCAAGTAAAGAAGTGACAACTTGCAGGCTAAGGAAACTGACATCTAAGCCTAAAGTTAAAAGCAACTCTGAAAACATGCACTGGAAAAGACATCAGAAGATTTCACCACTGGCCTGCTCTCCACTCTGCTTTGTACCCTGAATAATTCCCTTCCCTTCTCCATCTCAACACCTCAGCTTTACCACCTGTAAGATGGAATTAAGGTGCATTGGCTAACTTCTGAGTTGTTTTTGTTTTGTTTTGTTTTTAGTACCAACAAATGCTGTGTTTCTTTTCTGTCAAAGGTATTCAAGATTTATTTGTACCAAGAAGTCAGCAAATTGCTAGGTGACTTCTAGCGTAGAACCTGGAACAGTAGAAGTTGCATTAAAAAAAAAAAAAAAAAGAAATGCCTGGAAATGCACTGCTTCAACATGTTCAAAGTGGTTAGTTAACATGTGGCCAGCTGAAACATAGTATCACTTTGAAGGCACTGGCTTTCACTTCACTGGAAGTGCAGACTGAAGCCCAGCTCTGGAAATTCTTGCATAAAGTATAACTTCCTCAGGAATGATAATGGAGTCTCCCTCACTTCCTTTCAAAGAGGCTTTGTTCAG